>NW_006800339.1:16332-102639 GCF_000485575.1 Poecilia formosa
AACAACCAGACGGGTCAGCACGCGGTCATCGACATCAACGCGTTTCCCGGTACGTGCGGCTTCACTGTGAATCATCTCTGTTTGGCTCAGGAACTGGAGTGGCGTTTCGCAGTCATTGAGCCAAAACTGTACAAATATATACGTTTTGAATTTAAGGAAAAAAAAGTCTCTTCTCTGTTCGTGAATATGTTTTATTCAAAACTTCTCTGGTGCAACAACTTCACTCAGTTCAAAGTCTGTAAAAATATATCTTAGGAACGTATTACTATCCAGTTATTAATCAGTTAACCCAAAAATAATCAACTGAGCTTTTCACAAGTTGTCAGAAGTACTTTATATTTGCGGATGTATCTTTTGTTACAAATAATTAAGCATTCACTAAAGGAATGTTAGATTATTGCATTTTAGGCAACAATGTTTATTTTCTCATTTTAAAAAGTAATTAAATTGTTTATTTGCATATTTCATGTATTTCTAATATGGTATAAAATAGATTTAAATTAAAAATCTGCAGAATGTGCCAGTTTTCTTGTCCAGTTAATCTTCAGAATTATCAGTTAATCATTACCATAATCGATTAATTGTCAGAAACAATCGATTAATTGATAACTAAAATTATCAACCCAATGAATATGATTTTTTTTTTCCTGGTTTTTGCTGTTTTTTGGTCAAATGAGCACCGTCTCGTCGTTTCCTGAGCGTTTCTCTGCTTCCAGGTTACGAAGGCGTTCCGGAGTTCTTCAACGACCTGCTGAGCCACATCAGCAGCGTCCTGCAGAGCCAGAACCCGGACTTGGTTCCCGGTGGTGACCAGCCCAAAGGCCTGGCGGTGAGCGGTGGCGGCGGTGCCGGCCCCCAGGCGCCATGCTGCTGCTGCAGCAGCGTGCGTGGGAAGGAGCTGCAGAGACTGGGCTGCAACTCGGCCGTGTCGCCTAACTTCCAGCAGCACTGCGTCTCCACGATAGCGACGAAGGCCTCCTCCCAGTGACTGAGCCCGGCCCGGCCCGGCCCGCTTGATTCCTAAACAAATCACAGTGGTGACAGTAATAATAATAATAATAATGAAGATGAATAATAATCTGAGTAATTATGATGTTAATAATGTATCTAATCAAAAATAGGCCTTTTCCTCTGTGGTTACTGAAACTGTTGGTGATTGGGTGTAAGCTTCTTTCCTCTCTGCCTTTTTGTACATTTGGTTCTGTCCGATGAGACTGTATCAGTACTGTAATGTGAACCTTTGGGAACCGAATGGCTGAGTTCAGTTTCGCTGTAAAGAAAGGGTCCAGGCGCGGTAGCTAACGGTGACTAACGGCCCGATCCAGCCAAACGCTTAGGCCGAAGCACATCCGCAGTGCGACGGGTCGCGGTCCTGCGGGCCGCTGTCGGGTCAGAAGAAGGGAGTTCTTCTCAAAGTGCCATGAAGTTAGATTGAGAGAAGAGTTGAACATGCGTGGTCACGTGACCAAGTTTGGTGGCGTTTCTGCAGCCGTTTGGCTCCAGATGTCAATTCTCTGCAACCACATTCCCCGTTTTCATGTCTGCAGAGAAATTCCAGGATGATTTCCGATATTCCAGTGGATCGTCTCCTTAAACGAGCGTGTCACTTTAAAACGATAAACTAAAAGATCCAAGATTTTCAAAGTGTGAGATGCCTGAGCTCCTCAGAAAAATATCCATAAACATTGAGCCAACTTCACCAAGCCTCTGCTAAATATTTAGTATCTAAGTCAGTTTGGTTTCTGGTGATTATTTAAAGTTTGGATTTTCATGGGTTGGATGTTAAGATGCTCCACTATGGGGCAATAATTGGGTTATTTAGCCATGAGAGCAAAAACTTTTAATATTTTCTCCGTATTACTCATTAATTTGTAAATGTCAGTTTCAAACTAAATATTAAGTTAGCTACTAAATATTTAGCTTCAGTTAAATGTTTACTTAGCCATCTTAACATTTACCTTAAAGCAAATATTTAGTTTGCAAATTAGATATTTAGCTTCTAAATTTCTAGATAATTAGCTAGAAAGCTGAATATTTAACTTCAAACTAAATATTTAGCTTCAATATAAGCAAAATATCTAGTTTGAAGCAAAATATCTAGTTTGAAGCGAAATATTTAACTTCAAGCTAAATATTTAGACTGAAGCTAAATATTTAGTTTGAGAGAGAAAATTTACTGGTTAGTTTAAGTGGCGCTGGAAGACTTTCACAGCTTCCCAGCTGTAGTTTTAAAAATGAATTATGCTTGGTATTGGTTCAAACTAAATATTTAGATTGAACTAAATCTAAATATTTAGTTAGCAAGTGAAATATTTAGTTTCAGTCTAAATGTTTAGTTAGCAATCTGAATATTTAGTGTGAAGCTACATATTAAGATTGAAACTAAATGTTTAATTAGCAAGCTAACCATTTAGCGTAAACAAATATTTAGGTATTTACCTTCTCATTAAATATTTATATGAAAAGCTAAATATTTAGCTTTTATTTGCCAAGCTAAATATTGAGTGTGAAACTAAATTTTTTGTTAGGGAATCTAAATATTTAGTTAGCCAGCTAAATATTTCACTTCAAACTAAATACTTAATTTGAAGCTAGATATTTAGCTTCAGCATAAATATTCTGAATGAAGCTAAATATTTAGCGCAGCCAAATGTATTTTGGTGTTTAAGCAGGTAAACCACATCCAGGAACTTCAACAGATTTTCAGAAATCGATAAAATGGAGGACAGTTTTCTATTTGCTCTCTCATACTTTGAATACTTCTGGTCTGGATGATTTAAGGAGGAATCCGTTTCCTGTCGCTCATCCTCTCCTGCAGAACTGTCCGTCGCTTCGCTGAGCTTGGTTCTGACCCGGTTCCTCTTCCAGCTGCTGTATCTGTGTGAAGGGAGGAGGTCCAGCTCTTGTTCCCAGTGTTCACTGTGATTTTTTTTTTTTTTACTCCAGTTTGTTTATACTTTTGTCTTGACATCTAATGAGAGTAACTTTATTTTATTGAGATTTTATGGAAAAATGTTTTATATAAATAAACTGAGAGCAGTGATGTTTTTGAGCATATTTTACAGTAAAATGGCTCGCATGTTGATGATCAAATCAAACCAGAACCGCGGTTCAGTCTGTAAATGATTGCACTCCTCTGAGCCTGAATCCTGGAGATCATTCCTCCCATTTTCTTTTCCACTTAATTGTCTCTGCAGCTTCCTCATCAGCATCTGTCTGGGCCAGAACTTTTAAATCCATACTGGTGATCCGAACTACAGCGGAGTCAGGAGAATCTAACACTTTCCTGTACTTCCTGTTCTTCATGGTGAAAATAATCTGCAGCCCAGACTGTTTCCCGCTCCCAGCTTCACCTCAATGTTTACTTCTTGGGTGTCTTGTATAATGTTTATATGCGCCGAGGCTTAATTCCATATAGTATGTTTTGTAAGAGTTCTGTAATTAAGATCCACAATTTTGACCTTTTTTTAATTAAAGGGCCAGTTCAACAGGCAAAAATAAACATGTGAAACCTCTGTTGTCTTACTATGGTGACCTGGTTTTGTTCAGTCGTTCAGGTGTTTGATAAGGTTAGTTACAGGTGAAATCAGAAGTTATTTTTATAAACTGAAGTTAAAGCCAAATGTCTCTTGTTTTAGAACAGTGAAAATTCAGTTTGATAAATGCCAAATTTTACCACATAGTCATTGTAGAAAGAAGAAAAATTTCTGTCAAAAAATATGAAATTTTTAGATCAAAATTTTCTTGGAAAAAAAGAGATTAATCTCAAAATTTCAGGTCTTTGTTGCAAATCTTTGACTTTTAAAATTCAGAAATAAAAAAAAGAGTAAAAATTCTAGAAAAGTGCAATTAATCTGAAAATGTTTTCTAGCAAAATGTTCAACTTTTGGAGCCCAGACATTTCCTATATTTTTCTAAAAAATTTGACAGTAATTGCAAAATTTGAAGTCAATCTCAAAATGTTTGGGGGGTTTTTCCTAGCCACATTTTTGACTCTTGGACATTTTTCCAACTCAGTAAAGCAGAGTTGAAAAAAGCTTTTGAGGGATTTTTTTTTTTTTGTCTAGAAATTTCCAACTATTTTCTAGAAAATTTCTGAAATGTTTAAGTTCATACAGTGAGATAAAGAAGTATCTGAAGTATATTTTTATTCAGTATATGCAAATGTCTGGTTTGAACTGTAGTTTCACTTTTACATTCAATAAAAGATATTTTAATTATAAATTATGAAGAGAAAACCATTCAATCAGATCTCTAGTTCTCCACCTCCAGATGTTTATTGCATCACCAAATTCATGAGACAGGAAAACATTGCAACACGGCTATTTTAGACACTATACAACATGTTATAAAAATAAAATCTTTTCATAATCAGTCTTCTGTACATGTAAAAAAAAAAAAGAAAGAAAAAGAAAAGAGCAAAGATACAGACAGAATATTTACAGCAACTGCGGAGCGGCGACGATCTGGAGGTTGCTAATGCTAACGTGGGTTCTCTGCAGACGGCTAATGCGCATGCGCGTGACGAGGTGCCGGATTGGCCAGCAGGCCAAGGATGGTGGAAAGGCAGTGCAGCTTCTCTTTGACGTGTTCAGGCAGCTTCTCGTTCTCCTTGTACCTGCAGAGGAGATGCGCCAGGTTGTTTATCGTAAGAATGCAAACAGTTGGTGGTCAATTTATGTTTTATTAGATTAAAAAAAAAAAAGAATTCCGATCGATTAACTAATTTAACTAATGTCGTCCGCTTGGACCTTTTTTACTGTTGTTTCCAGCAGAGGGCGCCGCTGGTCATCCTTAAGTGGAGCCGGAAATAAAAAGATGGCGGAACGGGACAGAGTAACGGTCCAGACAGAGTCCGATATGGGATACAAAATGCACTTTATGCGGTTCTGTTTTGAAATATAAACACTCGACAAACTCCTTAAGCATCAAAAATACTTTGCGAGGATATGGTGACACAAAAGCGTCAAAAATAACGGAGAAAAAAATGGTAACATGATGCAGGGGGGAAAGAACATGGCGCCGCTAAGAACGGTTGGTTTTAGGGTTGTGAGTTAATTCACTAAATGGAGCGAAGATTTACCATCCCTTTAAGAGCAAAAACAAACAGGACACCTGTATGAACATTACTCTGTCCCTTTGGAATTACTTTATTTTTTATTTTTCTTTTCAGCAATCTATGAGGTTTCTGTTATATTTTATAAATATGTTTTAATTTTAATGTGAAAGAAACAGACATTTGTGTTAATACAGTCAATATTTAATACAGCTGATACAAAAATAATGTTAAAATTTAATTATGTTTTATTTTAAATTCAACATTATGGAAAAAAAGCCATTTATGTTGTGGTCTTGACATAAGAGAAAACTCATGTTTTTTTTAAAAATGGCTGCGTATGAATTAATCACCAACTCAACCAGCTTTAGACTAACTCATTAGTCGATAACGTTACATCAGTGATTTATTGTTGAGAGAATGGAGGTGTTTCAGTCTAGGCAGGTGTGAGTTGTGCAGATTCAGAGTTTAAAACATTTAATATCACTTTGTGTTTCCCACCTGGTGACTCTGCCCTCTGCAGACGTGTAAGTGATGCAGGAAACCCCGGCCTGCACCACCAGCTGGGAGCCGTCGTTGAACTGGACCCACACCTCTCCACTCGTCAGCTTCAGAAACACAAACCCGACTCTTTAACAGCTGCACACACCAACAGATCAGAGACTATCCTGATCTTTTTACCTGGGATGCCCATCCGACGTTGGGCACGAATATCGACTTCACCACCTTTCCTGTGCTCTGAACCGAGTCCTGTCGAACCGGGGAACATTTCTTACTCAAGCTGGCTGAGGTGAAATCCGACCCGTCGTAGGAAATCATCTGAAAATAAATAACGTCGTCACAGATCGGATCTGGATGTATTGTGGCTTAATGCTGAGCCGGCGACTCTTACTGAAGGAGTGATCTGTGGAGGTTTAGGAGGCGTGGCCAAATCAGGAGGAACCGGCCGTGACGGCGCCGACCCGGAGGATAAAGACTCTGAGCTGGCCGGCCTCCTGCGAAGATTAACACAAAAAAAGACACCTCAGTAGAAGAATAAGAGCAAGAAGGAAGAACACAAGAACAAGACCAAACAAGAACAAAGCACAAAACAAGAAGAAAACATAAAGGAACAAAAACAAAATAAGAAGTAAAATGGAACAAGAAAGAAATTAGAACATGAAGAAAGAAAAGAACAATAAAAACAAAAACAAGGGCAACAAGAAGCAAAACAGGAAAAAAAACAGGAATGTAAACAATAGAACAAGAAGAAAAAGAAAAAAAAAACAGGACCAAACAACAAGAAAAACAGCAAGAACAAAAAGGAAAAGCAACAAAAACAAAAAAACAAGAAAAAAATTAAGAAAAAGCAAGAATAAACAAAAAGGAAAAAGAAAGATAAAAAACAAAAAGAAAATTACTAGAATTTCTAGTAATTCTAGTAATTAGAATTAATTACTAGAACACAAAAAGCAAAAACAAGAAAAAACAAAGAACAAGAACAGAAAGAGAAAGGAAAAACAACAAAAACGAGAAGAAGGAAAGAAAAAATGAGAATAATCCCTCCATGTATATATAGAAGCGTCTCTACCTGCCGATGGTTATGGGGAAGAACGGGACTTTCTTGGCGCTCCGCTGCTCCTCCGCCGTGATGGCGGCCTCTAGTGACAGACACATGCTATGGCCTTCGTCGGACAGCTCCACGTAGAGCCGGCTCTCCGGGCTCAGCCCGCTCAGTCCCACTTCTCCCTTCACCGTGTACGACTTCCCGCTCCTCTCCACCACTCGCACCAGCTCCGACGTCTTGTGGGTCTTTGCTCCTAAAAGACGGAGTCAGAGTCAGCTCAGCCGCTTCTGCAGCGACGGCCCAACATCTGCCCAACATCTGGGACTCACCGTCGTAAAAACAGACTTCCAGGTCCGCGTCCGGGGAGTTTTCCATCAGCATCACTTTGGCGAACTTGGTGTACAGAGTCACTTTAGGAGTTTTGGATTTCACAAGCTGCACAAACTTGGAGGCGTATTGGTACTTCTTCCAGTATTTTTCTGTAAAATTCAAGAACTTTTCAAGCACTTTCAAGGTAGGTTTTCAAACTTTTCCAGCACCAAACTTCATAGATAAGACAATACAAATTTACAACTATACCTGGTCTAATTTATTACCGTTATTAATACTGTATTGTGGTAATATTTTACATTCTACAGTCTGGATGAGGTAAATTCAAATCTAACAAAATTTAATGTTTAGAAATGTCTCCCTCACACACCCTGTTCACCTAAATCGTCTGAAAATAAAACCCAAATTTAACAAAAAAAAAAGAATCTTTTAATTTCAATAACATTATTTAACTTGTAATATATAAGATAACCTTTATTTTAGTTTCACAGATCAATAAGTTACTGAGTCATTGCTAATTATAGATATTCATTGAAATTATGTGAAGGTAAATTACCTTCCTGCTCAAATTAAATGTTTAAACACAAAATACAAAGAAAGTTACCAAAAAAATGTAATTTAGCAAATAGAAATTATTTTTGGTAATTCTAACCAAGAAAAATTTAGTCTAATTTAACTTCAGACAGTGATAAAAAATGTTAAAAAGTATTTTTATTAAGTGTATGGAAATATCTGGTTTCAACTTTGAATAATATATTTCCAAGTTTAAGCTTTAAATCGAACGTTAGATTGAACTTTATTACAAAACTGTGAAGTTTCAATCAAGAACATTCCAAACTAAAGTATTTAAAACTCACGTATAAACCCAGTAGTTTATTGTATTTATTTCCATTTCCTGATATTAATGAAGTCTGTGTTTGTTTACCTGGAAGGTCGTCGTAGCTACAGATGAGAATGTCCTCTGGGGGCGCTGGCGGCCGGTCCAGCAAAGGTAACCCCTTCCCGCCATTGGGCTGGTATATCGTCACCTGTGGCAACAGCGGCATCACCACGATTACAACATGCTGAAAAACATGCGAACGGCAAAGCGTGCGTCATGTGACCGCACCATGGAGCCATCGCAGGAAATCTGCAGAACCTCTTTAACCCTTTCCTGGCCGTTTTGGGATTTTAAAAGCTCCATGCAGACTTCACCTGTTTCCAGGATGCTCACCTGCAAGAAAGAAACAAGACATCACCATGAAGATGGCCGACATGGACTTTATTGTTATCACAATAGTACTGCAATAAAATCAAAGATGATAAAAGAAACTATTTGCTTGTTTTTCTTGGGTAAATAATTCATCACAGCATTCATACCACCACAAACATAAATATTGTGAAAAACATTCTCATCTTAAAAATATATTACTAATCATCTTACTTAAAAAAGTTATTTATATCACTTAACTGCAAAAAGTAACTGCATTTAATAAAATTTTTAAATTTACTGTGGACGAACAAAAAGTGGGCAAAGAAGCAAATAACCTTTCTGATCTGTTTTTTTATTATTAAACATCAAGAACTAAAATTTATCCTAACGATAAATCAAAATTCTTATCTTTATAAGAATGTTTTCACAATAAACAATATGATAAATGCTCACTGCGAGTCAGAGAGAGGGTGAGAAAGAAGAACCTCAACCTACAACTGCGTTTTTGGTTTTCTGCCTGATGGGCTTCAGTCTGTGGGCACACAGTGGAGACACGACGTCTCTCAGAGTCTTCCTCTTCTGCTCCCTGCTGTGAGGAGGCTGGAAGTCTGTTCCCGCTGAGATCTCCCGGGACGATTCGGGATACGGCTGCAGACCTCGGCCCGCGGGCTCGGACCAGGAGCTGTGGACCCCGGGGGGTCCTCTGCTGTGGAAGCTGCCGCCGCTGCCATCTGTGGGCCTCGAGCCGGACCCTGAGGACACAACGACATTTTGACCTCACACTCAGAGGCGTCTGATGAACAGCTTCATCATTTCTAAAGAAAAACCCTTAAAATTTCTCTGAGGGAACTTATTAGTCCTGATTTAACAAACACCATCATTTCCATCATTTGATCCAGGTGCGTTAAACCAGGTAGAGAACTAANTCCTGTTGCTGCTTTGGCACTGAGCTGTTTCAGATCAGAGCGGCCTCAGCAGTATTTTACCCTGTAGCCAATAAACATGGGTGTTTATGTTGCAGAAACTCAGGTTTAGCTGAAGAATTTATTCTATCAATTATTTTGACGATTAATCAGATTAAAAAAATGTTGATTTTTTTATACAATCATTGAAGAACCACATCTAGTCATTGACTTACACTCTAAAGTACATTTTGGTGAAGCCAAATCTGCTTTTAATTGATGTATTTGAACCAGGGCTGGAATGATTAATTGAATTAATCGTGATTAATCGATTATTGGAATAACCAAAATCTAATTTAGGTGCAGCAAACTTGAATTTTCAGTGGAAGTTTCTGGATAGTTTTACTTATTATAAAAGACAAATAGTTTGTGTCATTCTTTGTGTTTTCCATAGTAAGAAAATTATGTCAGTGATGGCGCTGAAACGGTTAATTAATCGATTATTGGAATTATCGTCAACTAATTTAGTAATCGATAAATTGCTAACCAGATTATTAAAAAAAAGGCCATTTTCAGAAAGAACAACACAGTCAGAGCAGTCATTAAGCCAAAACTGTACAAATATATACGTTTTGCATTTAAGAAAAAAAAGGCTCTTCTCTGTTTGTGAATATGTTTTATTCAAAACTTCTCAGGTGCAACAGCTTCACTCAGTTCAAAGTCTGTAAAAAATATATCTTAGGATCGTATTACTATCCAGTTATTAATCAATTAACCCAAAAATAATCAACTGAGCTTTTCACAAGTTGTCAGAAGTCCTTTATATTTGCGGATGTATCTTTTGTTACAAATAATTAAGCGTTCACTAAAGGAATGTTAGATTATTGCATTTTAGGCAACAATGTTTATTTTCTCATTTAAAAAAGTAATTAAATTGTTTATTTGCATATTTAATGTATTTCTAATATGGTATAAAATAGATTTAAATTAAAAATCTGCAGAATGTGCCAGTTTTCTTGTCCAGTTAATCTTCAGAATTATCAGTTAATCATTACCATAATCGATTAATTGTCAGAAACAATCGATTAATTGATAACTAAAATTATCAACCCAATGAATATGATTTTTTTTTTCCTGGTTTTTGCTGTTTTTTGGTAAAATGAGCACCGTCTCGTCGTTTCCTGAGCGTTTCTCTGCTTCCAGGTTACGAAGGCGTTCCGGAGTTCTTCAACGACCTGCTGAGCCACATCAGCAGCGTCCTGCAGAGCCAGAACCCGGACTTGGTTCCCGGTGGTGACCAGCCCAAAGGCCTGGCGGTGAGCGGTGGCGGCGGTGCCGGCCCCCAGGCGCCATGCTGCTGCTGCAGCAGCGTGCGTGGGAAGGAGCTGCAGAGACTGGGCTGCAACTCGGCCGTGTCGCCTAACTTCCAGCAGCACTGCGTCTCCACGATAGCAACGAAGGCCTCCTCCCAGTGACTGAGCCCGGCCCGGCACGGCCCGCTTGATTCCTAAACAAATCACAGTGGTGACAGTAATAATAATAATAATAATGAAGATGAATAATAATCTGAGTAATTATGATGTTAATAATGTATCTAATCAAAAATAGGCCTTTTCCTCTGTGGTTACTGAAACTGTTGGTGATTGGGTGTAAGCTTCTTTCCTCTCTGCCTTTTTGTACATTTGGTTCTGTCCGATGAGACTGTATCAGTACTGTAATGTGAACCTTTGGGAACCGAACGGCTGAGTTCAGTTTCGCTGTAAAGAAAGGGTCCAGGCGCGGTAGCTAACGGTGACTAACGGCCCGATCCAGCCAAACGCTTACACATCCGCAGTGCGACGGGTCGCGGTCCTGCGGGCCGCTGTCGGGTCAGAAGAAGGGAGTTCTTCTCAAAGTGCCATGAAGTTAGATTGAGAGAAGAGTTGAACATGCGTGGTCACGTGACCAAGTTTGGTGGCGTTTCTGCAGCCGTTTGGCTCCAGATGTCAATTCTCTGCAACCACATTCCCCGTTTTCATGTCTGCAGAGAAATTCCAGGATGATTTCCGATATTCCAGTGGATCGTCTCCTTAAACGAGCGTGTCACTTTAAAACGATAAACTAAAAGATCCAAGATTTTCAAAGTGTGAGATGCCTGAGCTCCTCAGAAAAATATCCATAAACATTTAGCCAACTTCACCAAGCCTCTGCTAAATATTTAGTATCTAAATCTGTTTGGTTTCTGGTGATTATTTAAAGTTAGGATTTTCATGGGTTGGATGTTAAGATGCTCCACTATGGGGCAATAATTGGGTTATTTAGCCATGAGAGCAAAAACTTTTAATAATATTTTCTCCGTATTACTCATTAATTTATAAATGTCAGTTTCAAACTAAATATTAAGTTAGCTACTAAATATTTAGCTTCAGTTAAATGTTTACTTAGCCATCTTAATATTTACCTTAAAGCAAATATTTAGTTTGCAAATTAGATATTTAGCTTCTAAATTTCTAGATAATTAGCTAGAAAGCTGAATATTTAACTTCAAACTAAATATTTAGCTTCAATATAAGCAAAATATCTAGTTTGAAGCAAAATATCTAGTTTGAAGCGAAATATTTAACTTCAAGCTAAATATTTAGACTGAAGCTAAATATTTAGTTTGAGAGAGAAAATTTACTGGTTAGTTTAAGTGGCGCTGGAAGACTTTCACAGCTTCCCAGCTGTAGTTTTAAAAATGAATTATGCTTGGTATTGGTTCAAACTAAATATTTAGATTGAACTAAATCTAAATATTTAGTTAGCAAGTGAAATATTTAGTTTCAGTCTAAATGTTTAGTTAGCAATCTGAATATTTAGTGTGAAGCTACATATTAAGATTGAAACTAAATGTTTAATTAGCAAGCTAACCATTTAGCGTAAACAAATATTTAGGTATTTACCTTCACATTAAATATTTACATGAAAAGCTAAATATTTACCTTTTATTTGCCAAGCTAAATATTGAGTGTGAAACTAAATTTTTTGTTAGGGAATCTAAATATTTAGTTAGCCAGCTAAATATTTCACTTCAAACTAAATACTTAATTTGAAGCTAGATATTTAGCTTCAGCATAAATATTCTGAATGAAGCTAAATATTTAGCGCAGCCAAATGTATTTTGGTGTTTAAGCAGGTAAACCACATCCAGGAACTTCAACAGATTTTCAGAAATCGATAAAATGGAAGACAGTTTTCTATTTGCTCTCTCACACTTTGAAAACTTCTGGTCTGGATGATTTAAGGAGGAATCCGTTTCCTGTCGCTCATCCTCTCCTGCAGAACTCCTGTCCGTCGCTTCGCTGAGCTTGGTTCTGACCCGGTTCCTCTTCCAGCTGCTGTATCTGTGTGAAGGGAGGAGGTCCAGCTCTTGTTCCCAGTGTTCACTGTGATTTTTTTTTTTTTTACTCTAGTTTGTTTATACTTTTGTCTTGACATCTAATGAGAGTAACTTTATTTTATTGAGATTTTATGGAAAAATGTTTTATATAAATAAACTGAGAGCAGTGATGTTTTTGAGCATATTTTACAGTAAAATGGCTCGCATGTTGATGATCAAATCAAACCAGAACCGCAGTTCAGACTGTAAATGATTGCACTCCTCTGAGCCTGAATCCTGGAGATCATTCCTCCTATTTTCTTTTCCACTTAATTGTCTCTGCAGCTTCCTCATCAGCATCTGTCTGGGCCAGAACCTTTAAATCCATACTGGTGATCCGAACTACAGCGGAGTCAGGAGAATCTAACACTTTCCTGTACTTCCTGTTCTTCATGGTGAAAATAATCTGCAGCCCAGACCGTTTCCTGCTCCCAGCTTCACCTCAATGTTTACTTCTTGGGTGTCTTGTATAATGTTTATATGCGCCGAGGCTTAATTCCATATAGTATGTTTTGTAAGAGTTCTGTAATTAAGATCCACAATTTTGACCTTTTTTTAATTAAAGGGCCAGTTCAACAGGCAAAAATAAACATGTGAAACCTCTGTTGTCTTAATATGGTGACCTGGTTTTGTTCAGTCGTTCAGGTGTTTGATAAGGTTAGTTACAGGTGAAATCAGAAGTTATTTTTATAAACTGAAGTTAAATAAAGCCAAATGTCTCTTGTTTTAGAACAGTGAAAATTCAGTTTGATAAATGCCAAATTTTACCACATAGTCATTGTAGAAAGAAGAAAAATTTCTGTCAAAAAATATGAAATTTTTAGATCAAAATTTTCTTGGAAAAAAAGAGATTAATCTCAAAATTTCAGGTCTTTGTTCTTGCAAATCTTTGACTTTTAAAATTCAGAAATAAAAAAAAGAGTAAAAATTCTAGAAAAGTGCAATTAATCTGAAAATGTTTTCTAGCAAAATGTTCAACTTTTGGAGCCCAGACATTTCCTATATTTTTCTAAAAAATTTGACAGTAATTGCAAAATTTGAAGTCAATCTCAAAATGTTTGGGGGGTTTTTCCTAGCCACATTTTTGACTCTTGGACATTTTTCCAACTCAGTAAAGCAGAGTTGAAAAAAGCTTTTGAGGGATTTTTTTTTTTTTGTCTAGAAATTTCCAACTATTTTCTAGAAAATTTCTGAAATGTTTAAGTTCATACAGTGAGATAAAGAAGTATCTGAAGTATCTTTTTATTCAGTATATGTAAATGCCTGGTTTGAACTGTAGTTTCACTTTTACATTCAATAAAAGATATTTTAATTATAAATTATGAAGAGAAAACCATTCAATCAGATCTCTAGTTCTCCACCTCCAGATGTTTATTGCATCACCAAATTCATGAGACAGGAAAACTTTGCAACACGGCTATTTTAGACACTATACAACATGTTATAAAAATAAAATCTTTTCATAATCAGTCTTCTGTACATGTAAAAAAAAGAAAGAAAAAGAAAAGAGCAAAGATACAGACAGAATATTTACAGCAACTGCGGAGCGGCGACGATCTGGAGGTTGCTAATGCTAACGTGGGTTCTCTGCAGACGGCTAATGCGCATGCGCGTGACGAGGTGCCGGATTGGCCAGCAGGCCAAGGATGGTGGAAAGGCAGTGCAGCTTCTCTTTGACGTGTTCAGGCAGCTTCTCGTTCTCCTTGTACCTGCAGAGGAGATGCGCCAGGTTGTTTATCGTAAGAATGCAAACAGTTGGTGGTCAATTTATGTTTTATTAGATTAAAAAAAAAAAAGAATTCCGATCGATTAACTAATTTAACTAATGTCGTCCGCTTGGACCTTTTTTACTGTTGTTTCCAGCAGAGGGCGCCGCTGGTCATCCTTAAGTGGAGCCGGAAATAAAAAGATGGCGGAACGGGACAGAGTAACGGTCCAGACAGAGTCCGATATGGGATACAAAATGCACTTTATGCGGTTCTGTTTTGAAATATAAACACTCGACAAACTCCTTAAGCATCAAAAATACTTTGCGAGGATATGGTGACACAAAAGCGTCAAAAATAACGGAGAAAAAAATGGTAACATGATGCAGGGGGGAAAGAACATGGCGCCGCTAAGAACGGTTGGTTTTAGGGTTGTGAGTTAATTCACTAAATGGAGCGAAGATTTACCATCCCTTTAAGAGCAAAAACAAACAGGACACCTGTATGAACATTACTCTGTCCCTTTGGAATTACTTTATTTTTTATTTTTCTTTTCAGCAATCTATGAGGTTTCTGTTATATTTTATAAATATGTTTTAATTTTAATGTGAAAGAAACAGACATTTGTGTTAATACAGTCAATATTTAATACAGCTGATACAAAAATAATGTTAAAATTTAATTATGTTTTATTTTAAATTCAACATTATGGAAAAAAAGCCATTTATGTTGTGGTCTTGACATAAGAGAAAACTCATGTTTTTTTTAAAAATGGCTGCGTATGAATTAATCACCAACTCAACCAGCTTTAGACTAACTCATTAGTCGATAACGTTACATCAGTGATTTATTGTTGAGAGAATGGAGGTGTTTCAGTCTAGGCAGGTGTGAGTTGTGCAGATTCAGAGTTTAAAACATTTAATATCACTTTGTGTTTCCCACCTGGTGACTCTGCCCTCTGCAGACGTGTAAGTGATGCAGGAAACGCCGGCCTGCACCACCAGCTGGGAGCCGTCGTTGAACTGGACCCACACCTCTCCACTCGTCAGCTTCAGAAACACAAACCCGACTCTTTAACAGCTGCACACACCAACAGATCAGAGACTATCCTGATCTTTTTACCTGGGATGCCCATCCGACGTTGGGCACGAATATCGACTTCACCACCTTTCCTGTGCTCTGAACCGAGTCCTGTCGAACCGGGGAACATTTCTTACTCAAGCTGGCTGAGGTGAAATCCGACCCGTCGTAGGAAATCATCTGAAAATAAATAACATCGTCACAGATCGGATCTGGATGTATTGTGGCTTAATGCTGAGCCGGCGACTCTTACTGAAGGAGTGATCTGTGGAGGTTTAGGAGGCGTGGCCAAATCAGGAGGAACCGGCCGTGACGGCGCCGACCCGGAGGATAAAGACTCTGAGCTGGCCGGCCTCCTGCGAAGATTAACACAAAAAAAGACACCTCAGTAGAAGAATAAGAGCAAGAAGGAAGAACACAAGAACAAGACCAAACAAGAACAAAGCGCAAAACAAGAAGAAAACATAAAGGAACAAAAACAAAATAAGAAGTAGAATGGAACAAGAAAGAAATTAGAACATGAAGAAAGAAAAGAACAATTAAAACAAAAACAAGGGCAACAAGAAGCAAAACAGGAAAAAAAACAGGAATGTAAACAATAGAACAAGAAGAAAAAGAAAAAAAAAACAGGACCAAACAACAAGAAAAACAGCAAGAACAAAAAGGAAAAGCAACAAAAACAAAAAAACAAGAAAAAAATTAAGAAAAAGCAAGAATAAACAAAAAGAAAAAATAAAGATAAAAAACAAAGAAAATTACTAGAAGAAAAACAAGAGGGAAGAGAACACAAAAAGCAAAAGCAAGAAAAAACAAAGAACAAGAACAGAAAGAGAAAGGAAAAACAACAAAAACGAGAAGAAGAACAGAAAAAATGAGAAGAATCCCTCCACGTCTCTACCTGCCGATGGTTATGGGGAAGAATGGGACTTTCTTGGCGCTCCGCTGCTCCTCCGCCGTGATGGCGGCCTCTAGCGACAGACACATGCTATGGCCTTCGTCGGACAGCTCCACGTAGAGCCGGCTCTCCGGGCTCAGCCCGCTCAGTCCCACTTCTCCCTTCACCGTGTACGACTTCCCGCTCCTCTCCACCACTCGCACCAGCTCCGACGTCTTGTGGGTCTTTGCTCCTAGAAGACGGAGTCAGAGTCAGCTCAGCCGCTTCTGCAGCGACGGCCCAACATCTGCCCAACATCTGGGACTCACCGTCGTAAAAACAGACTTCCAGGTCCGCGTCCGGGGAGTTTTCCATCAGCATCACTTTGGCGAACTTGGTGTACAGAGTCACTTTAGGAGTTTTGGATTTCACAAGCTGCACAAACTTGGAGGCGTATTGGTACTTCTTCCAGTATTTCTCTGTAAAATTCAAGAACTTTTCAAGCACTTTCAAGGTAGGTTTTCAAACTTTTCCAGCACCAAACTTCATAGATAAGACAATACAAATTTACAACTATACCTGGTCTAATTTATTACCGTTATTTATACTGTATTGTGGTAATATTTTACATTCTACAGTCTGGATGAGGTAAATTCAAATCTAACAAAATTTAATGTTTAGAAATGTCTCCCTCACACACCCTGTTCACCTAAATGGTCTGAAAATAAAACCCAAATTTAACAAAAAAAAAAGAATCTTTTAATTTCAATAACATTATTTAACTTGTAATATATAAGATAACCTTTATTTTAGTTTCACAGATCAATAAGTTACTGAGTCATTGCTAATTATAGATATTCATTGAAATTATGTGAAGGTAAATTACCTTCCTGCTCAAATTAAATGTTTAAACACAAAATACAAAGAAAGTTACCAAAAAAATGTAATTTAGCAAATAGAAATTATTTTTGGTAATTCTAACCAAGAAAAATTTAGTCTAATTTAACTTCAGACAGTGATAAAAAATGTTAAAAAGTATTTTTATTAAGTGTATGGAAATATCTGGTTTCAACTTTGAATAATATATTTCCAAGTTTAAGCTTTAAATCGAACGTTAGATTGAACTTTATTACAAAACTGTGAAGTTTCAATCAAGAACATTCCAAACTAAAGTATTTAAAACTCACGTATAAACCCAGTAGTTTATTGTATTTATTTCCATTTCCTGATATTAATGAAGTCTGTGTTTGTTTACCTGGAAGGTCGTCGTAGCTACAGATGAGAATGTCCTCTGGGGGCGCTGGCGGCCGGTCCAGCAAAGGTAACCCCTTCCCGCCATTGGGCTGGTATATCGTCACCTGTGGCAACAGCGACATCACCACGGTTACAACATGCTGAAAAACATCCGAATGGCAAAGCGTGCGTCGTGACCGCACCATGGAGCCATCGCAGGAAATCTGCAGAACCTCTTTAACCCTTTCCTGGCCGTTTTGGGATTTTAAAAGCTCCATGCAGACTTCACCTGTTTCCAGGATGCTCACCTGCAAGAAAGAAACAAGACATCACCATGAAGACGGGCGACATGGACTTTATTGTTATCACAATAGTACTGCAATAAAATCAAAGATGATAAAAGAAACTATTTGCTTGTTTTTCTTGGGTAAATAATTCATCACAGCATTCATACCACCACAAACATAAATATTGTGAAAAACATTCTCATCTTAAAAATATATTACTAATCATCTTACTTAAAAAAGTTATTTATATCACTTAACTGCAAAAAGTAACTGCATTTAATAAAATTTTTAAATTTACTGTGGACGAACAAAAAGTGGGCAAAGAAGCAAATAACCTTTCTGATCTGTTTTTTTATTATTAAACATCAAGAACTAAATTTTATCCTAACGATAAATCAAAATTCTTATCTTTATAAGAATGTTTTCACAATAAACAATATGATAAATGCTCACTGCGAGTCAGAGAGAGGGTGAGAAAGAAGAACCTCAACCTACAACTGCGTTTTTGGTTTTCTGCCTGATGGGCTTCAGTCTGTGGGCACACAGTGGAGACACGACGTCTCTCAGAGTCTTCCTCTTCTGCTCCCTGCTGTGAGGAGGCTGGAAGTCTGTTCCCGCTGAGATCTCCCGGGACGATTCGGGATACGGCTGCAGACCTCGGCCCGTGGGCTCGGACCAGGAGCTGTGGACCCCGGGGGGTCCTCTGCTGTGGAAGCTGCCGCCGCTGCCATCTGTGGGCCTCGAGCCGGACCCTGAGGACACAACGACATTTTGACCTCACACTCAGAGGCGTCTGATGAACAGTTTCATCATTTCAAAGAAAAACCCTTAAAATTTCTCTGAGGGAACTTATTAGTCCTGATTTAACAAACGCCATCATTTCCATCATTTGATCCAGGTGCGTTAAACCAGGTAGAGAACTAAAACACGCAGGATGCCGGCCCTCGAGGACCCACGCTGGGCACCCCTGGTCTAAGCGTAACTAATTTTAACCTAATAAACCCACAGATTAAAAATCAAAGCTCTACCTTCACTGTTGAGCCAGTTAGAAACTCCATCCAGGTCCTGATACTGGGAGGTTGGTGGGTAAACCATCTGAGCTGGCAGATATCCTGAGCTGAAACACAAAGTGAAACGCTTCAATAAATCTCAGTCTGAGACCGGAAGAGGAGAACCGACCAACAGACAGACGTCTTACTGTGCGGGCTGTTTGACGGGAGGAGAGGGAAGCCTGCTATGGTCTGAAAACGGATGAGGAGTGGAGGATGAGGGGAAGAGGGGCCGCCCCACTGCCGTCAGAGTCTCCTCTGAATGGCATCTGCCCAGCTCATGCTGCGAGGAGGTCAGCCCTGGTTCTGCAGAACCACAGCGGTCCGATGAGTGAGCCCTTCTGAGGAACCTGGAATACGGCTGTCCGGTCTCTCCGAAGTAAGCGGCCCGTCCCCGGGACCCGTCAACGTCGTCGAAGCTGCTCGGCTGCCGCGGAGGAACGTACGTCATCCGGTTCGGCAGCGCCGGACCAATCGCGTGCTTGGTTCGCCGCTGGAGGCGGGTGCCGCTGCTAGCGGAAACGGAAGACGTGCACGCCGTTGAGATGGTGGCGATGCCGCTGTCGATGGAGCTGTCGTCACCCAGCCTCAGCTCTTTGGTCCTGACCAGCAGGTTCTGGGTCATGAACGGGTGGTCCAGCACCGTGGAGAGACTGGGCCGCAGCGCGGGGTCCCTCTGGAGCAGCTGGTGGATCAGGTCCTGAGCCTCTAACGAAACGTGGCTTGGCATCTCGTAGTCCCCGAGCACGACCTTGGACAGGGTGTTCTTGACTGTGTCGGTGTCAAACGGAGGGCGGCCCATCAGGAAGGCGTAGAACATGCAGCCCAGAGACCAGACGTCGGACTCCAGGCCGTGAGCGCTGCGGGTGGCCACCTCCGGGGAGATGTAGTTGGGGGTCCCACACATGGTGAAGTGCTTTTCATTGGGCAGCTTGAGCTGAGTGGCCAGGCCAAAGTCTGCTATTTTAATGTTCATGTTGCTGGTCAGCAGCAGATTGGACAGCGTCAGGTCGCGGTGCAAGATGCCGTGAGTGTGTAAATACAGCATTCCCTTCACAATCTGATGCATGAAGTGTCTGGCTGCAGAAACAAAACAAATGTTTTAACTGGAACTGGAACAGGCCTGTCAATATAACAAATATTGTCTGATGATAAATTGTTCCAGGAATTACTGCGATAAACAATAATATTGTTGTTTTGAGACCATTTTCAACTAATAATGCAAGTCCTTTCAGAGAGCAATAAATTTCAATTTTCAAAAAAAGCACTAGATGCTAAAACTGGAGAACATTTTAAACATCCACAATAATAAAGCACAACAAACAAAAATGATAAATAAAACAGAAAGAAAAACCACATAGAACAGAAACCATAAATAAAATGGATGAGGAAACAAAATTTCCTTTAAAAAAAAATCATCATCACCAGATTGGAAATTATCAAGGAATTATATTTTAATAGCTTATTGAGAGGCTTTCTGGAACATACTACTTTTACAGCTTAAAACTAACTTAAAAGTAACAAGGAGCTTGTTTTAAGTCAATAATTCCTTAATATCGATGAAGGTTCTAGTAGCAGAGTTATAAGTGAAATAATCTGTATAAAAATTAAATATTAAGGAATTACTGACTTAAAACAATCTCTTATGTCTTGCCAAAAGTTTACTTTAAGTTAGTTTTATCTTAATTTAAAAGTACTATGATATTCGAACTAAAAACTAGATTAAAAAGTACTTGGTAATATTCAGTGTTTTTGCAGTGTAAGAGAAAACTTGCAGCTCACCTTCATCTTCCGAAAAAGGCATCTTCCTCTCTTTCAAGTACCGACTCATCTCCCCGTTGTGGCACATCTCCAACACCAGATACACATAGTTGCTGTCTTCAAAGTAGTTGTAGAGCTTTAGGAAAAAAAAAAAACTTTTGTTATTCTTTTATTCAGCAAAAAAATAAACAGATCATCAATACATTGTATTGATGTTAAGCAGAAAGGCTGAGCTTTTTACATGTTGATGTTAGAAGTATTTTTTTAGCTGCAGATGCATCTATTGCTACAAGTAATCAAGCATACATTAATGACATTTTTTTTAATTATTTTAGGCCATAAAATTTTTATTTTCTTATTTAGGAAAAGGAACTAACTGCTAACTGTGCATCTTTAAACAGATTTTTAATATTGTATGAAAAAAGGTTTAAATGGTTAAATGTAAAATCTGCAGAATGTAGCAACTTTTTTTCCTACTTTTCTTTGATAGAATTATTGATTACTAAAATCTTAATCTCAGATTGCTGTGTAATCCCTACATCCAGTTTCTCTGGATAATCCTGTGTGTAGTTCAGGCTGGTCACTAACTAAAAAAAAAAACTGTGAACTAAATATTTCTGAAGAAAATGTTTAGCTTTAAAGTTTTTTGAATGAGACATAAGAGACATGTCCAGAGTTACTGTATGTAGAATAGGATTAGCTACACACTGCCAGTCAGCTGGCTTCCCAAAGCTTTCTAAAATGTGGCTGTTTAAAAAAGTAACAATGTAAATATAGAAAGAGTAGATTTAATCAAATATCTGATTGTAATTCTCAATCACAAACCTCACATCACGAAACTCTACATGAAAATATGGTATGAATTATTTTATTATACACTTACAAACTTCACCTGCAAACATTACCTCAAGGATAGAAGGATGCTTCAGTCTGCAGTGAATCTCCACCTCATTTGTCACACGCTGGACCATCCCAGCTTTGTGCATCGCTTTCTTGTCGATCTGCAGATGGAAATATCACAGGTAATTATACCCCTCTACAACGGACTAACAAGCACTGTGGGACTGAGCTGCCAGCAGCGTTTGAGTCCAGGAGCTAATAGCCAATCTGTTAGACAACAAGGCGTTACCAACCGAGAGCTTCTCTCTGGGTAGTTAGGGGACCAAGAGTAGCCCTTGGGAGGTAACTAAAGTCTAATAACCCAACTGTTGTAGTTTACAGTTCAACTGTCTGTTGCTGGCAACAGCTTGTATTTCTAAGACAAAATTATCTTACCATTTTGATCGCAACCTCCAGTCCAGTCTTGACAGATTTTGCCCGGTAAACGCATGCAAAAGAGCCTTTGCCAAGGAGGGTGAGGACTTTAAAATCCTACAACAAGAAGGAAAAATACACAATAAATATAATATTTACAATATTTTGACTTCAGATGAATATTCAAAATCCTGCAGCAGGATCTTTAAACGCATGTACCTCAATATGAACCGCTTCAAGGCATGAAACACTGTCCTCCTCATCACCAAAGAAACTTGAAGAGAAATAATCTATAATCTGATCAAACATCAATGTCCCTCTAACCTGCGACATGTTGAATGCTCAAAGGAACGGTCACTCCAGCAGCTAAGGACACCGAATCCCACCACAACAAACCGCAACTGTCAAACACCTGACGCTGTCATCTGGCCAATCAAAACCTTTAATTATCCCGGCTTTCTCCCCGCTAACGAGGAGAGCAAGCTGCCGTTTCCAGGCAGCTTGCTGTTTACAAACGGATGAGGTCCCTGGAGAACCAGGAGAGCGCCTTATAACCAACCAAAAACAGTTGGTTATAAGGCGCTCTCCTTATAACCAACTGTTATAAGGACATTCACATTCAAGAGATCGGTAGATCTCTTGAATGTGAATACAATATAATGCAACATAATAATAATAATATATAAAAAAATAATGTTTATTATTATTACTCATATTACTCTTATTGCTGTTATTAGTTGCTATTATTATTATTATTAATGGCATAATAGATACATTATTATTGATCATTATAATGAAGTAGTCTCGATTTTGCCAACAATAACAACAACAAGAACGCCATAGCAATTTGTCGTCTACCACAACAGGTCAAGTTAGCTTGAACTGATTCCAGCCTACTAAAATCAGTCCTGCGATTATAAATCACCATCTATTAAATTTGTTAAAATATTAATTTCAATTCATAGACGTTTCCACTTAGATAAATGGTGCTAAGAATCTATTTTGCTGCGTATTTGAAGCGGTAACGCTGTAACGCTCGGTAAGTGCACCACCCCCCAGTCAGCGCGAGCTGCGTGCGTTAGCCTAACAAAGGGACCCACCTCGATCTTGTCGCCGATTGAAACGCTCATCCTGCCGGATTTCGATCTCGCAGGTCAGCGCCGACTTGTAAAAATGATCCTCGGTCGACAGAAATCATGGAGCCCCGGAGTAGCCGCTCTCAGAAGGTAAAGAAGCTTAGTGCTCTCGTTCCCCTCCAAAACTCTGACATTTCTTCCATTTTGAAAATATCCGCCCGTTACTTTGTGGCTACGTCACATCTACGTTTCTTGGCAACAATAGTCTAGGCCACGCCCCCATTTAAAGGGTCCGTACATTATTATTGAAACGTCAACGCTGCTTGACATCTGAGATGAATGGGGTTATTGTTTCATGAATTCATGCATAAAACGTGAATAAAGAGAAACAACACAAACAACACGGTAAATTACTAAAGTTTTTATATGCAATTGCATCATAATAAACTAGAATGACTTAAAAAATATATATTTATTTCTGCACTTCAAATATTGTATATAAAAAAATTATAAAATTACATTTACATGAAAAGTCTCATGGTGTATCATGTAATCTTTGCTCTTTTCTTTGAACATACTAGGGCTTGGTTATATAAGAGCAGTTAATGCATAAAGCTGTAGTAGTGGAAATACTAAAACCAAGCTGTTCTAACCGATCCTAAGCTCCTTTGAGTATATTTTGTTTCTAAACTTGTCATTCAAAGGTATTAAAAAGCTTTTGATTTTACAGTTGTTGTTATTGGAGAATGAAGATGTTGATATTTTATTTGGAGACAGTTCTCAGTTCAGTTCTCAGTTGCCATGAAATGAGGCACAATAGATCTCTTGAATGTAAAAAAAAAAAAAGTTCATTTTGGTTTAAATAATTGTTGCTAATTTTGCATTTTATGACTAAAAAAACAGGAAGTCATGAAAATATAAATGGATTTTACTGAATAAATATGGTTTTGCAACATTAGGAAAAAGCCCTTTATATTTATCCAGTCTGATTTTATTTACTAAAATCATATTTACAGTTTCTAGACATCAGCATCACTTTAACCCAATAAAAACAGATACATATACAGGATTTGTATTTTCGCAGTCGAACTAATTGTTCTGCATTAACAGTTGCTTGAACAGTACTTATTATTCTCACTGGTCTTTGGGATTACTGGTGATACTGGATGGATCTTTCTGGTATTATCTGAATTTAACCACTTACAGAACTCTTCTACTTGCATGTGGAAGATGTGAGAGAGTAAAACACAGCACTGTCACACGTGGGAATAAACGGTTTGAAGGCTTAAAGTCCGATGGGAGAAAACACGAAAACAATCCACCGAGGAAGCTGGTGACGACTGAGACGTTACGCCCAGATTTTATTTTATGTTTCTACTTCCTAGGAGGGGCGTGATGGAGAACGATGATTGTCAGAGTCCGCTCCTCAGTCCAGCTCCATGTGTTTCGCTCCAGGCTTTGGTTGCTGGTTTCCCTTCCCGTCTGGTTCCTGCCTGGCTGTGGGGCCGTTGTGAGCCGCCTGATCGCCAACGTCGGACGGCTCCTCCGCGACCGGCTTCGGCCTGTTGGCAACCGAGCCGCAAACATCGTCCAGTTCCTGGTTTGGATAGAAACAGGAAGTTAGGAAAATGGGCATTTCTAAAATAAGGCTGGTTATCAGTTAATGTAACGATTACTTTTAGCGATTAATCGATTAGTGAGATTTTTTTTAATTAGAAGATTTTTCTTTTAAGCCATTTTTTGTGCAACATTAGCAGCGAAAATGTTTTTATAATAATTCAATTCCTTTTTTAAATAAGAAAATAAACATTTTATTGCCTAAAATGAAAGAACATAGCATTCATTTAGTTATACCTGATTATTTGAATTGATCATCTGCAGCAGAAAAATATGTTTATCATCAAAATATGAAAAGTTCAGGGCTTTCTGTTTGACTTAACCTCTATAACATCAGTCTGCCAGCTTATCTTTTATATTATTAATCCTGTTTGATTAATAATTAAATAGGAAAAGATGATTAACAAGAGATATTTTTCACAGTTAGAACCAGTGAAGCTACAACTATGCCACCTGATTTTGGGTTGAATATTTTTACAATATTTCTTTTTTAATTTAATCTTAAAATCAAAAAATATTTATTTTTGTCTTAATTTCTTTCTCTTTCAGAAAATTGCCTTTTTTGAGTTAACGATTAATTGATTACAAAATTAGTTTATAATTATTTCAATATTTGATTTATCGTGATTAATCAGATTAATCGTTTCAACCCCAATGTAAACCTCACTAATGGAGGATTTGTAAAATATTTATCCATACCTGGATTTTTGCAATGATTTCTGCTACTTTCACCACTGGGTCTTGGGTTATTGCAGTTCTGCTCTGTGCGTTTATTTTGTTGTTCATCCAGCCCATGCTTTCAGTCACAAACTTCTCCACAGCACTAACGTCCTCTGGACTTAAATGTGAGAATCGTTCGTCCTTTGGAAAGGGAAGCAGACAGTTAGGAAGAGGATTGAGGTTCATTAGGGGATAATTAAAGACCTTTTGTTACCTTCTGTTTGTAGGAATCTACAAACTTCATGTAGAGCTGCAGTTTCTTCCCCAGTTCTTCAAAAGCTCTGGGCCTTTCTTCACTCTCTCTGTGCCGCTCCTGAATGGGCTCACCAAATATCTGGGAAAATTACGTTATATTAATGAAAACACCAGATTCCAAGTAGATTAGACATTTCTTATTTTAATTTTTCACGTTGGAGTTCTCACAAAATTACTACTTAATCAGCTATTATTTCGATATTATTTCGACTTTTATTGTTGCATGATTTTATTCTTGTAATATTATGAGTTTATTCTCATAATTTAAGAAAAACTTAGTCTAGAGTTGACCTGAATTAAAAGTCCAAACAAACAGAAGCTGCAAAACATGTTTGTCAAACAAGATGGCCGCCTTGAGTGACCCTAATCTTAACTACGAAAACCCAAGGAGTGCATTGGTGAAAAAGAAATCCAGATTTTCCAAAAATTAAATCTTCACAACCGCAAAATTTAATTAGTATGTAACACTGATTTATCAATCTGAAAGTGCGGTGGTGAAGTGAAACCTTGAGCGCGCCCAGCTTTTCCTCGTAGACGTTTTTCGGCTGGTCCTCTCCCTCCTCATACAGCCAATTCTCCGTGTCCTCCAGCATCAGCGTCAGCCGGTTACTGTCCTGTTACCAGAGGAGAACTGCATCGGTCCGCCTGCTACATCTAAAAGGTGCTGAGAATGAGAATGTTGAAGCTACCTCCTCGGTGATGTACTTCTGATAAATCCCGCAGAGCTTTTCCCGCAGGTCGTACACGTACTCTTCCACGGCGTTTTTCGCGTCGTTCAGCTCTTTCACCAGTTTATCCTGGCAAATCATCTGACGCTGGAAGGAAGAAAGTCAAAAGTGAAAATATTCAGAGCTAACAAAACATTAACTGGGAGAATAAACATTTTTGGGGATCTAATTAAAAGTTGACGCAAGTCAGGGGTGTCCAACATGCGGTTCGGGGGCCATTTGTGGCCCTTTGACTGATTTTCTGCACTTAATGAAAGATACAAATTTAGCCCAGGTGGTTGATGCAGAAGGAGATTCTTTATTTGTAATTAGGGTAAAATTATTTGCAACTAGGGATGCAACTCGCAATCATTTTTGTAATCATTTATTCTAGCGATTAATTTGATGATTGATTAATCGGATTAAAAAAACTGGCTTCTAATCTGTTGATTATTTTTAGCATTGACTGATTAATAATTGGATAGGAAAAAAAACTTAAAAGGGGATTTTTTTCAAAAAAACTGAGGAGTTTTGGGTAAAGCATGTATAAAAATAAATAATATTTTTTTAACTTAAATGCAAAATATAAAGATTTTTTATAGTTTTGCTTAACTAGTATGTGATTCTTTCAGTAAATGACAGTTTCTAGAGTCCTTACACTCCAGTTAACGATTAATCAACCAAATTAGTTGATTACTATTTCAATAATCAATTCATCACGATTAATCACGATTAATCATGATTAATCGCAATTAATCACAATTAATCGTTTCAGCTCTATTACCCACATAATTTTTCCTACTATGGAAAATGCTAAATCCAACACAAAGTATTTGTCTTAAAAACAAGTTTTTATAGTAAGTAAAGTCTGTCCAGAGATTTTTTGCTGAACCTAAATAAGATTTTAAATTTTTTTTATTTTATTTTATTAAAGACTGCTTTATTTGCTTACTTTAGTATCATTTTACATTTTGTGAATTGATACAGATTCTTCTTTTACACAATTCAAATTCTCTGAGGCAGAAAACTGTTTTATATGTTCTCCTTTATGTTTTCTTCATATTCTGCACAGAAACTATGACTCAGCTTTTTAACCGCGGCAGCGTTTCTCACCTCATACTCCACAAAGTTGGTCAGAACGTCTCCGTCCAGTTGCCGAATGTTGTTGGCCACAATGGGAAGATCAATACTCTTCACCTTGATCTTTGGCTTGCTGCCTCCAGCCGTTGCGTCCTGCTTTTCTGCAGCTGCCCCTTCCTTGGACAAAACAGCAGATGTACATTCTTTTAAAAAAGTCTTGTGACTGAAATATCATTCCATGTAGTTAAATTAGTCAGTACAGATAGTGTGAATTATGTATTTTAGATCTGCAGGATCTCATTAAAATCTAGGCAAAGCGACGACTCCAGGATCTCAGGGGTATCTGCAGGTTTCAGCAAGTCAAATTTAAGACTTTTAAAGACATTTTTAATGCCACCTTAAAAGAAATTTAAGATAGAAAACACTATAAATGTAGGGGATGGTTGGAGAAAATCATTGCAATACAATCAAGCACCACAAAAACTGAAAATTATGAGGTCTGTTCACAGCTTTGTGCTTCTCACACACTGGATATTTGATTTCCCTCTGGGAGTAATGAAGTATTTTTGAATTTTTAATCTTATTTTGAATATGGCACTCTATGGGTTTAACCTCGTAAAGGCATATAAGAACGTTGTCCAGCCAGCCGGCGATAAGTTTACACTTAACCCATGATGGACGTTGTTACGGCCCCTGGCCTCTTGAGGCTGTGCAGGCTCTTCTTTTTGTTATGCAGGTTTGGCTGTGGGAGCTCTCCTTCCTGATTGGCTGCCTGGAGGCTGCATGAGCGCAGCGACCCCATTGGACCAGCAGAGGATGACAAGCCAATCAGACGCTGATGAGGCCCACCTGCACCATCTAAAAGGCTCCTGGACCCATTCCTCCAGTGGGACAGCTTGTAGGAAGAGGCTTTGTTTGACTGTCCCTCACATGTGTTTGTTTGTAACTGATTGTTTTGGCCAGCTTTGAGGAACTTTGTTCTGCTGACCCATTTTTGTTCTGCTTAGCAGTTTTGACTCTGATCTTGATTGCTTCTACTCTTGTGTTTGTGTCTGGGAGGCTTGGAGCTCCCCTTAGTATTCCCTTTGTGTTTTTCTTTTGGGTTATTTTGAGTTTACTTCAGACTGACTTGTTTGTACATTTTTGTAATTTAATTTGCACTTAACATTCTTTAGTTTTAGTTCTTTTTTGAGTGTTAATTGAGTTAAATTGTATTGTGTTTTGGTTTTGTGAAGCCATTCTTTTGTAATAAATCATTTAATATGTTCTCTGGACACGTCTTTATGTTACGTCCCCTGAACCCTGAGACCTTGGGGGTGTAACAAAAAGCTACTGTAAAAAATATTCAGGTGAATATACTAGAGGTACCAGTTAGTGGTAGCCTCTGAGTGTAATGCCTGCAACTCAAATTTCAAAATGTTGTGAGAGAAAAAAAACATTAGTTATTTCAAAAGGGACATTTCACAGCCATAAAGGCTGTGTTCTTGTGTAGTCCCTGAAGGTACAGTCAATTTAGATGCAATATATTACAGTGCAATTTAGACAACTTAAAAAAAGGACTTTTTTTTTTAATCTAAACGGAGAATACAGCATTACAAAATTAAAACGCCATATAGCCCAAAACGTTCAACAAAAAGTTAAGACTTGTGATTAAAGTATTTTTGACCAACTTACATTTCTTCATATAAATCTGAGACATGTTAAGGTCTTTGTTTTAGACGCATGAATTTGTCTTTTCAAGGGCGCTCAAACATCCTAATCTCTCTGCTCGGCTCTCTAACCATACATCAAGACAGATTTAACGAGGAGTGGCAAAAGCAAATGATGTGGATTAGCAGGAACAGGTCATGTTGATGTAACCAGAAAATGAGCTGTTAGCATGCCATGACAGTCTTGAAACACAGTCAGAAACGGTCCACCGAATGTAAGCCAGTTTGTGCCAAATGACCCCTGACTGACCTTAGTGCTGGAGCTGCTGTCCTCGCTCGGCACCTCCGCCTGGTGTTGACCCTCTTGCTCCACCTGCATTTTGCTCTAAACCAAAACACATTCAGTTATTTCATGCCAGCTACGGCAAACATAAATTATATGTTTTCTTATGTTCCTGGTGGCACAAACTGTATTATCTTGGCTGTTTTCAAAGATTCATAGAGCAGAAATTAGAACAAGTTGAGTCAGCAGGGCAGAAAATCCAGATTAACGTGACTAATTAAAGTTTACTGTTTGGTGCCGGACTCAATCATCCTGCAATCACAGGTTGTAATAGTTTAGATTTATTTCCTATAATAATTTATTTGGCCTGTTTGAAGAATTTTAAAAGATTAACTATAATTAATCACGTAAATGAAAAATAAACCATTTTTTCTGAGTTATTTATTGCCTAAAATGCAATAACAGTATTCTTTTAGTGAACACTTGATTAGTTGTAGATTAACTCTTTTTTTTTTTGCATTAACTGATTATTAATTAGGTAGAAAAAGCTATTTTGTTTTTCACAGAATTTGCTGGTTGTGGAGTTTTAGGTATTTACAGACAAATTTTTTATCTTAAATGCAAGTTTTTAAAAGATGTTTTGGCTTAATCACTGCTCTGAGGGGGATTTTCTTTCAGCAAACGGCCTGTTTTTGAGTCTGTATACTCAAATAATTGATTACTAAATTAGTTGACGTTCTTTCAATAATCAATTAATCACAATTAATTGCGATTAATCACTTAACAAATTGAAAAATAAACAAATTTTTCTATAAATGTTCGGGTTCTGAAAGGACTCTGAAATACAGTCAAACTATTAATACAAGGTCACAGAAAACTTGGATGATTTTGCACATTACTGTCTAAATCTAAGATGACATGGTGCACCGTTTTCTCAGGTGTCAGACGCCTTTAACAGAGAATATTGTTTTCTTTTTGCACCGGCAGCTTTCTGTGTAACATGGTGGAGATCAGAACCTCACCTGCTCCTCTGCTCGGCCTTCATTCTGCGCCGGCGGCTCCGACTCAATCTGCATGTCCTCTGCTTCTCCTTTCAGCTTCTCTATGAGTGACGCGCTGGACACGCTCAGGATGCCATGGATGTTGACTCGTACTTTGACCTTTACCTTTGAACTGCCTCCGTCCGGCTGAGGAACCACGTTCTGCACTGAAAAGCAGCCTGATAGCAGATGGAGAGAAGCAAAGCAAGTTATTGAACGTGAAAAAAAAATTACCTGTTTAAAATGTTACAGAGCATCAAACATAAATAAAAAAAAGCAGTTTTCAAATTAGCTTTAAATGTATTATGAGTAAAAAACCAACCTACCATAATGTGAAAAAGTAATTGAGCCTCACTGTTAGATTAAGAAGTAACTGTGATTAGGGCTGCAGCTAACGATTAATTGATTAATCAGTTATACTCATGATTAATCAGATAAAAAAAATTGTCACTTTTGCAGATTTTTCAATATTAGAAATAAATTGCAAGTAAGCAAATAATTAAATACCTTTGTGTTTCAGCCTTACTTTTTTATTTTAATATATTTCGCAATCTGAAACATTCAGGTCTAATAGAAAAGAGTAAATCTGTTTATTTTTGGATAAGGTTTTCTTTCTGTAAAAGCAGAATCAGCACCAGTACCTATCCGGTGGTCCGGGTAGGGGAGCTCCTGAGGATTGCTGTAAAACGCTTCCAGGTCAAAGGGCTCCTTCTTGTGGAACGTGATCACCTTGGAAAACGGAGCAGCGTGGTTCTTACCAAAAACCTCGCATTCTCTGCAACAGAGGAAAAACCAACGTCAAGAAACGGAAAGAAACCTTCAGTTAGGACGATACGGATAAAAAAATATTTTTTTTTCCTCGCCATCTTTTCTAGATAAGAAATTCCAAATGACTGAAAATATTTTCTAAAAGTGGCTTTTATTTCTGTAATCTCTAATGTGAATTAGACGACGGAGAATTAGGGTCAGGCAACAAGAATTTTTGTTTAATCACAAGAATAAAGTGATGATAAAAGTAAAATAATGATGTAATTTTACCAGCAGCAGAAAGCCTGAATACACATCACTTCAGAATCCTGATACTCATATTAATTTGATGTTGATGTGTTAAAAGATTTTGTATTTTCTGTAAAACTTTTAAAATTCACAAGATGCTCATGAGATAATTTTTTATTTTTGTGTAAAAGTTTTAACGAAATTACAACTTTGTTCTCCTAATATAACTTTATTCTCGTAACATTATGACTTTTTTTATGTATTTTTTCAACTTTATTCTCGAAATAAAAAAAGAATTAGCCTCACCCTAATATTTTGTCATAGATAAAAGTCAAAACAAACAAAAACTTTAAAACGTGCTTGTCAAACAAGATGGCCGCCCTGGGAGTGCGTTGATGAAAAAATTCAAATTTTACAAAAATATGAAATCTCCGAAAACCCAAAATTTATTGTTTTATCACCCATCTCTACCTTTAGTCACTTAACTCAGACCAGTTGATTGTCACCTTTTGCAAAGTAACAACTGCAGAAGGTTAGCTTCTACCACGACATATTTACCCCACTCCATCCTCTGTGGACGACTTCCAACGGAGAGTGATTGGAAACGGAACCACATCCGTGATGGAGAATTCCCGCACCTTAAACGCTGGAGATAAAATTGCGCACTGCATCCAAAAGCAGAAGAACACAAAGGTTGTTGAGCGCTGAGGCTAATTTCCTGAGTCAGCTGCTGCTGTCAGAGAGGATTCCCACCTGAAGCGCGCAGCCTCTGGCTACGGCTTCGTCAGCGTTCAGCGTGGTGCTGACGTCTTTGCAGAAATATTTGGTGATTCTCTCTTTGATGGACGGGATCCTTGTGGCTCCTCCGACTACCTCCACTGCATAGATGTCGTCCCGACTCAACTCTATTAAAAAGACAGAGAATCCTGAGAAAACCCTTGCTTGTTATCAGATCGAGATAATACTTTCAAAGGTCCGTACTTGATTGTTCAAAGGCTGTTTTCAGCGGCGTCTCCACTCTCATCAGATACTGAGCGCACATTTCTTCAAAGTGAGTCCTGCAGACACACAAAGACAGAGATTAAGATATGGCTAGAATTCCTCAAAAGGTGATACATGTGACACATCTAAATGTGACAGTTAAACCTGCATCTAACTAGCAGCTAATATTCACTTGTTAGCTGTTTGTGTCTATAATAGGTAAATGCAAATTTATCACCAGCCGCCTGGATGAAGTTTGTACATTTCTTTAGAGATACAGGTCTTAAATGCCATTCAAAATTGTCTTAAAATGTCTTAAATTTAAGTTGGTGAAACCTGCAGAGACCTCGTATTACAAAAACACAAATACTTTGTGTCGTACTGAACATTTTCCATTGTAATAAAACGTTTCCATCTGCATCCGCCATCTGTGCTGGATGGGATAAAGTTTTATCTTTCCTGAAATGCAGTTGGGGGCCACAAAAAATCACTCCAAGGCCCATAAATGGCCCCCGATCTGTGTCTTTTACACCTCTGATCTAAAAGAAATAAAGGGAGTTGACCTGTTCATCCTGCTGGAAACGTCGATGTCGTTCATGAAGCACTCTATGTTGAGAGGAAGGTCAGAGGAGTTGGCGCTCATGAGTTTCTTCAGCTTCTCGCATTCCTGATGCAGCCGCAGCAAAGCCCTCGGGTTGTCCCTCACGTTCAGCTTGTACTTGGTCTTAAACTCCTCACAGAAATAATCCACCAAGGCTTCGTCGAAGTTACGCCCTCCGAGGTATGGGTCGAACGCTGTGGCGAGAACCTAACGAACAATCGAGACGACTGAGTCCAACTTCAGGTCAGAAAGTCGTGTGTAAACATGAGGCTGAAGGAAAGGTTCACCTTGAGTTTCCCCTTGTTGAAAGCAGTGATGGAGACCTGGAACGATGAATGCCCCATGTCCACAAACACCACATTCCTGGGCTTCTCCTCAGGCACAGGGAGGTCTTGTTTGTAGATGCCATAAGCCAACGCCACTGTTCAGAATAAAAGTGTTTATTGGGATCATTGTAATGCAAAATTCATATTTTTACACTTCCATTTGGGTCTCAACTGCTTCTAAAAACTGCCCAAGCACTTAAAACATCCCACCCAGCTATTTTTTTACTATAAATTAATGGTGGTTTTTTTGTCTGGAAAACTAGCAAACCTCCCAAATGTTGAGTCACATTCCACAGGCCGTTTCCTAGCAACCCGCTGAGCCCAGCCCCGTTACCTAGCAACCCAAGCCGAGCCCAGCCCCGTTACCTAGCAACCCAAGCTGAGTGCCAGCTCATTTGGTCAGAAAATGTTTAGCTGTTGACTTACAATCCAGAAATTTTTTGAATATGCATCTGTTTGTAGCCATTTTCACATTTGATATTTAAAGTGACAAGAGACCCAAAAACAGCTCCAAATAAGCATTACTGACCAGACTGTAATCTTATTATCTAAAAATGATTTTGTGGAAAAAATATAATGAACATGTTTAGTATAGCCCATTGACTTATCCTAACTAGTTAAAGGAAGACTAATAAGTCATCTTTAACATTTCCTTCAGCTTTTTCTCAGCATAAACCAAACAACTCTGACCTGCTGTGGTGTCGTTGATCAGTCGCAAACAGTTCAGCCCTGCAATCTGAGTCGCATCGAGAACTGACCGTCTCTCTGCGTCTGTGAAAAAACTCGGGACCTGAAGAACCAGAAGCCAGAGTTCAGTAAATCTCGTTGGAGCTCCAAGTTATGCCGACTAGGCCTGTTACCGTAACCATAAAGATAATTTATTACAGAAGTTATTGCGATAAACCATGAAATTGTTGTTTTGAGAGAATTTTTATGTAATATAATGGTAATGCAATTTGACATTGGAGCTGGAAGACATTTTAAATATTCTAAATAAATAAATAAAACAACAAAAACAACAAATAAAGTGAATTTTACGGTCTCTGTAAAATAAAAAAGGTCCTTCAATTAAAGGGCTAGTTGAGACCAAAGCACCAAACTGAAGACTTTTATCATCCAGTTTTTGGTAGAAAAAGAGAGAAAAGAGAAAAAACAATAAATCATGAAAATGGAAATTCTTAAACTCATTTTAACTCATCACATGATCAATTGATTATTGGTTACAGCAACAGGCCTAATGCTGAAATCAGTCTGCATCGCTCACAGAAACCACGCAGTCCACCACCGGCTTCTTCAGCGCGCTCTCCGACGTCTCCTTCAGTTTGGTGAGCAGCATCCCGCTGATCTGCTCCACCGTGAAAACCTTCTCCTCATCCAGGTAGCGCACCTGTAGACGGTTCAAAACGATGAGCAGGGGGAATATCTGTGAGCGGTAATCTAAAGGACCATGGTGTGTCGTTGCTCTACCTTAATCCCAGTGCTTCCATTGGCTAGCTTGTCGAGGCTGTAAGGCAGCTTGCTCTTCTCTGATTGGACGAACGGATCATCAAACGCTCTGCCGTGAAACTTTTTGAAGCCATGAACAGTGTTTTTAAAGTTTGTTATGACCTGTTAGGAAAACAGGAGAAACATTTTGAGCTTTTAGATACAAGATAAAGACTCGGCCCCTTTATTAGGTACACCTTGCTATTGAGCTGGACCCCTCTTTGTCATTAAGGCTGAAACGATTAATCAGATTAATCGTCATTAATCGAAATAATTTCTAACTAATTTAGTAATTGAATAATCATTAGCTGGAGCATACAGATTAAAACATTTGCTAAAAGAACCCTGTGAGCATCAAAAATTAGTTTCATTGTAGGGCTGCAACTAATGACTATGTTAGTTATCAATTAATCTTTGGATTATTCTGACGATTTATTGATTAATCTGAAAAAAATTAGCACATTCTGCAGATTTGTAATTTACGTCTTCATTGTCCAATATTAGAAATACAGTCAAAGATGCAAGTAAACAATTCAGTAAGAAAATCAACATTTTACTGCCTAAAATGTAACAACATAGTGTACACTTGATCGTTTGTAGCAAAGAATACATCTGCAGCTAAAAAATACTTCTAACATCAACTCGTGAAAAGCTCAGCACTTTCTGCTTGACTTATAAATACAGAGAAGGGTAAATCTGTTTACTATTTTTGAGTTAGCCGATTTATAAAACAATGCTAATAGAAGTTTTTTTTTTTTTTTACTGCACCACTTGAGGAATGTAGCCAATGAAGTTTGGGGAAGGATACAAGTAGAAGACAAAATGCAATGATTGATCTTACCTGACTCTTGGCTGCATTTCCAATCATCCGGTTTTTGGAGGCCAAAGACACACAAGCCCTAAATGCAACGGAGCACAGGAGTACATTAAGAGGGATATAATAAAACGAGAATAATGAGCTGAATATTTTACACAAGGAGAGCTGAGATTAGGAAACTGCATCAGGGGAGTCTGAGGAAGAGCCACAAACGGGGGCAGTGAGATAAACCAGTTCACCTTCAAAATTCAGCTCATCTTGTCTGAAACAAGGAGCAGGAACTTCCCCGAGGAACTATCGTCAGCTTTACAGCACTGTGAAAAAGTTTGTGCAACCTTACATATTCCTTTAGTTTTGTGTGTCACACTTCATCAAACTCATTTTAATATATATTTTAAAAAAAAACAGAAACAGGAGAAATTTGAAATGGATAAAATACTTTATTATGCCACTGTTATGGCTGTTGTGTTACTTAGGAATTGCATTGCAATATTTTATAGTAATATTGCGATAACTATAAAGATTATGATTTTAAAAAACTATTTGTTACTTATTTTTCAGATAATAAATAGTTTTGCACAGCATTTAAGCGCCACAAATGCAATTATTATCATTGAAAAACATTCTCATCTTAAATATGGTTCTTCAGGAAGACTCTTAATTTTAAGTTATTTATATGACTAAACTGCACATAGTAGATGCATTTAATCATAATTTTGAATTTGGCGATATTTAAACAAAAAGTGAAGAAAATAGCTAAATTAACATTTCCGCTCATGGATTTAACATTAATAACTGAAATTCATCATGATAATAAATCAGAAAATCTTACTGTGATAAGGATTTTGTTACGATAAATGATCAACGATACGATAAATGTCCCCGCAGTGTCATGGGATCCAGTTCCCACTGGCTGGCAGTGACAAGGCACTCCCTAGTTTCTCCTTGCCACAACAAAAAAGCCCCACTGCTCCATTTAGTCAAGTGCAGCTGCACATCCCTGCAAGAAGCTGCTGCAAATGCAGTTTGCGCACGCTGAGGCCAGCATGTTAATAACTTAGAAAAATGTCTGACATCCTGGATGAGAATGAGCATCGCCGAAGGGCTGATTCAATTGCCTTTCTGGGCTCGGTTCTGGAGAATTTTAAGGATGTGGAAAAGCCTTTCAGGGTCATCCAACACCCAATGTCGCTGTGTCATGTTAAAAACCTAGAGATAGTATTCTGTCATAATCAGTGATTAAATGAAGCATTTAAAGAGCGACACCGGCTGCAGGTTTAACTTAAGATTACTGCTTCTTAGAGTAAACCACCAGCTCCAGGCCTGGACCTCTACCTGGCCCGGAGTTCAGAAACACCAGAACCTCTGATTCATGAGTATCACAGCACGCAGCGAGCGTCCATTAGGCTAAATATTGCGTAACAACCCGCGTCCATGATGCTGCTCGGCGTTAATACTCACGGTGTGCATCTGTCACTGTACTCATTGGCCACCGTTTCAATGCCGCCGCTCCTGGCCACAGCGATATAGCAGTTCTGGAAACCCACATCGATGCCAACCACTGACATGATGAGCACCTAAATGCACCTTCCCTCTGAGTTTTCCTGCGCAAAACCCGCACCGACACAAGGGCAAAACACAAAATGTGACTAGTTCACCAGTTCTGCAAACAAATCCAGGCTTCCCGGGGCTGAACAAAAGTGAATTAGCAGCTCTTATGTAAGCCGAGCTGTTTATAGCAAACTCATTCAGAGTAATCCCCGAAGAGACCAGATCCAGAGCGGATTCTCCAACTCCGAGGCGGCCCTAGCATCACCCAGCGCCGCTGACTGTGAGGATGCTTCTCGAACCCGCCCCCAGAGCGCGCTGATTGGCTGCGCCGCGCTCGCTGTGCAGTACGTCATTGGTGCCTCAGCCAATCGATCACAGAACAATCTAGAACCTCACGCTGAAAGTGGAGCTTGTTTACGTCACTGAAGCGAGACAGTGACGCTGCGAGCACGCTTGCTCTGAATTCATCATGTCAGGTGAGAGTTTCTGTCCTCACTCACCTGCCCTGAGCGGACACACACACGCGCGCGCACATACATGCACGCACGCACGCACGCACGCACACTCACATACCACTGTTTATTTAATTTAATGTAATTTAATTTAATTTATTATTATTATTATTATTATTATTATTATTATTATTATTATTATTTTAATTTAATTTAATTTTTTTAATAATAATAATTACTTAAACACATCAAAGTATTTGTAGTGAATTAAAAGTAAAAAGTAAATAAAAATGATTTAATGATTTTATTGATCCCAAAGGAATTGATAAAATATTAATCCCAAAGTATTTTTTAATTGAATTCACTTTACACACACAAACACACCATTGCTTATTAAATGTAATATGAAATAATATTTAATATTACTTAATTTAAAACTATTAAGTAACATTAATTAAGTACTAAGTATTAGTAAAATGTAAATAAATTATTATGAAATGTAGTATTTAAACACATATTATTTTTAAATATTTAAATAATAAATATTAAGTAATATTTATTATTTAATATAATAAATATTATTATTTATATTTATTATAATAGAAATATTTATAATAAATATAAATAATAAATAACATGTAATTATTTAATATGTATTAAATAATTACATGTTTAATAAATAGTTTATTAAATATTATTTAATATTATTTATTATTTAAATAAATATTATTTTAAAAATAATTTTTATTGATACCCTTTGGGATCAATGATTTAATCTAATCAGTTTTGTAATGACAACTAAGCCAATAATTTTGCAACAATCTATTGTGACAAGGTCTACATAATTATCGAATAGTAATTAGACGTGTACATACACACATAAAAAACGTTGTATATGTATGCATATACAACGTTTTATTTATTACATATACATTTGTTTGAGGTTTTTTGGGATTAAATATTTCGCAGTATGGTGACTGCACTGCATTCATAGCAGACAGAAATATTGTTCTTGAAAAACCACTTTAAAAAGTTTGACTTACCTCATTAAACTGCTCACATTTAATCACATTTTCGAATTTACTTGATGCTCTTGTTGAACAAAAAGCGGAGAAAATAGCAAAAATAACATTTCCGATCATACTGTGATTTTTTTTCATTTAATATCAATAACTGAAGTTTATAATGATAACGATAAATCAAAAATCCTTATGGTGATAATGCAACGAGAGTCGCTAGGATTTATTAAGTTGCACTTCTGGGCAGGATTCAATTTTGTTTTTTTTAACACAACTTTCTTGTCGTAAGTGTCTCGTTCAGTTTCTGTCGCGCTTCAACACTGTGGGGCTTGTTTAGTGGCTGAGAACCGTAGGGACTGAAGGTTTTTTCCTGTTGGAACGCAGCCCAAGAGACCCTGGGTTAGACACCAGGAAGTGCTCGTAGAACAACCTCTCCCAGCTAGCTGGCTTCAGTCAGAGAGGTTAGTTCGGTTGAAACCCAGCACACAACATGGGGCTGTTCGGCAGGACACCGGATAAACCCCCCAAAGAACTGGTAAATACTTTATGGTGAATATCTGGACTGTCTGGTTGAATTTAGCTCATAATTAGAGAATTGCTGGAGCGTCTTTAGCTAACTGGCTAACGCTAGCTGTCAGTATAACCACCGCATGTTTAACGGTGATATTTCTCTTGATACCAATACTGCCACTGTTATTGACCCAATAACTGACTTATGTCCTGTTAAAAATTAAGCCGCTGTTGTTGGTTGTGAGTGTCTTTATTCAATGTTGTGGAAGTTATGTTTATTAGCATACATGCTAGCTGCTATCAGCTGTCAGTCCCATCAATGTAAACAAACCCAGATGATGTTTCAGCTAGTCTGAGATTAGGCCAGTTTTACCGGTACATAAATATTATAACATTTTACTGGCCTTATAACTTAGTGTGTTTTTCAATGTGTCGTTCCAGATAAATGAGTGGTCTCAAAAAATCAGAAAGGAGATGAGAGTGATTGACAGACAAATTCGAGGTAAGCCCTGGACATAAAAAGACAGCAACTGCATATAGTTTACAAGCATTAAATAAGAGTGCATATAGTTTAATTTGAGTAGACAAAACAAGTCCTAAAGCTATAATTTCGATTTGTTTGTCATGATGTTAATATTATATCAAAATGGTGGACAGTAAAAGTGCTTCATTTGTTTAAAAAGCTTGAGGACCTTGTTCAAATTTATTGACATACACAAATATTAGTCAGATTTTCATGTTGTAAACAGAACAAAGGAGAGTAACTTAATATTAGTTGGGATAAAGGTAATAATACACTTGCTATTTGTTCAATAAATTCAGTTCAGTTTATTATGTAGCACCAATTTCCACACAGTACATTGAAAGTAAAACAACTGCATTTCACATCCAGAAATCTCTTACATTGACAGTTTTACGTTACTTATTTGCATTACAGTTCAGACCTGATTATAATAAAGTAGTAGAGTCAAATACTGCTTATAAAACTAACTGGGGGAAAAGATTTTTTTATTTAAGGAAACCTAGTTTATTGTAACTTTACAGAAATATCTCCTCCTAAGAAAATTTGGAAGATTGCTTGAATATAATCAGTAACTGGAATATCTTTCACAAATTATGGGAAATATTAATAGTTTTATTAAAAATTAATGTATCCACCATGTTTTTTAATTAATTTTTTAATGTAACAATGCTTTTTCTTCTACTAGTTTAAGGATTATATGTTTAGCTGTGTTTTTATTTGAGAGGAAGAAACTTTAAATTAGAAATTACAGCTTCACTTCAAATATTATTACTATATTTATGGGGTATTTATTGTGACAACAATAAAAGTGTATACAACTTATTTGCAGATTTTTTTTTAAGACAGCTGTAACTTTAAAGCTTTGCAGATACAAATACTGCTTACAAAAATCATACCTGTTTTAAAATAGGCTTCTTCATGATTCTAGTCGCATAAAGAAGTGTTATTTTTATGACTAATCTGCAAACAGTAACTGGATTTAATCATATTTGATATTTAGTGATGCTCTCAGTGAAGAAAACAGCAAAAATAACAACCCAGAAGGAAGATTTCTGCTAAGTCAAAGACTATCTCTGATAACATTTTACTATTATAAACTTAATTTGACTGCATTGTTTTGTAATTCAGATTTAAACAGAACCTATTTAATTAAATCTGAAGCTGTTGATATGATTTTATTGATCCAATAGTGTCGCGTATTTCTGGGATTTAAATGGTGATTGTTGCTTTCATGCCCGTTTCTTCCAGATATTCAAAGAGAGGAGGAGAAAGTTAAACGCTCCATCAAAGATGCTGCCAAAAAGGGACAGAAAGATGTTTGCGTCGTCCTCGCTAAGGAGATGATTCAGTCGAAACGGGCCATCACAAAACTTTACGCCTCCAAAGCCCAGATGAACTCGGTGCTTCTCAGCATGAAGAATCAACTGGGTGAGTGACGGAGCGCGGCCTCGATCGTTGTCTTCCTCTCAGTCGGCTAATTAACATGTCTGCTTGTTTTCCAGCTGTGGTTCGAGTAGCTGGAGCGCTGCAGAAGAGCACAGAGGTCATGAAAGCCATGCAGAACTTGGTTAAAATCCCAGAGGTCCAGGCCACAATGATGGAGCTTTCAAAGGAGATGATGAAGGTCAGACGAGCTACAATCTAAGATTAATATTTGCTAGCATTAAAGCAAATATATAATTCATCGTAGATTTTAACTTTTAGGCCGGAATAATTGAGGAAATGCTGGAGGACACGTTTGAGAGCATGGAAGACGGAGAGGAGATGGAGGAAGCGGCAGAGGAGGAAGTTGACAAGATTCTCTTTGAGATCACAGCAGGTGGGTTTTTAAAGAAAAAATATTAACCACGTTTCTGCTTTGTGGAATATGATGGAGTATTGGGGCAAGGATAAGAAAAGTAAAATGAAATTGTGAGAAGAAGGTCATGATGAACACATCAGCTTCAGATTAAGTGTTTTCTTATTTGTAAAAACTGAAGTATAAATTCACAAAACGCTCAATATTCCTCATTTTACCGCAGCTGTGATACATTTTTATGTGCATCATAGTATTACAACTTTATTCTGGTGATATTACAATTTAATTCTCATATAATTCTGACTTTATTCTTGGATTACTACGACCTGATTCTGTAAATATTATGACTTTATTCTCATTAAGACTTTATTCTCATGGAATAAATAAATATAATTTCTAACAATGTATTTGTTCTCTGATATATGATGAGAATAAAGTCCTAATTATTAAGAATATAATAATTATGTTTTAAGAAAATAATTCCTCAATATTGATGAAAATATTATTTCATTATTAAAATGTTATTTTAATATAATAAAATATGATTTTATTTAAATATCCATATTTTTAGTAAAATATATGTAAATATTAATATTTTATTGGTAATAATATGAGTAATCATGTTAATGTTATTATTTACATTAATAAGACTTTAATAGGAATAAAGTCATAATATGACTTTAGTCTTGCATTTTTGCGACTTTTTTTCTGGTAATTTTAAGATTTTCTTCTTGTAATATTATGAATTGTTCATATTATAACGACTTTATTCTCATAATTTTATTTTTGTAATTTATTGGTTTTCTTTATTTATATCTCTTATCCTGGCCCTACCACTCTCCAGGTTTTAATTTTTTAATATTTATTAAAACAACCCAATGTTACCCAGTGAGGCTGAACATGTCTGGTTCTGCTCTGGTTCTGCTCTGGTCCTTTAGGGGCTCTTGGTAAAGCTCCAAGCAAAGTGACGGAGCCGCTTCCGGACCTGCAGCCTCCGGGAGCCTCAGCTGCTGCTTCGGACGAAGAGTCGGAGGAAGACATCGAAGCCATGCAGTCCAGACTGGCGGCTCTGAGGAGCTAGAGTTTACCGCCGCGGTTAGAGTCACTTTGCACATTTCTCCAGTGCTGAGCATCCTCCGCTTCATTGTCACCTGGGTTAACATTGTGCTTCAACGGTCGTTTATTTTAATCCAGCCTGATTAAAAAGGTGATATTTTCTGTTATCTGCAGTGACTCTAGCTACGTCTTTATTCTCCAAAGTCAATCAGAAGGTTTATGGGGGTGTATATAATGTAAGTATGATCAGCCTTCTGTGCCTACAGTGGTTATTCTCTCTCTCCTACGTCAGTATTTATGACCCAAACTGACCAGCTGGGGAGGAAGTTTTTAATCTTTTAGGAAACTTTTTGCTCAGTTTACTAGGAATTAATCCGCCTTCGATATCCGAAACACTAGAGGTGATGGGCAGAGCTTTCATTTGTTTCATTTGAATATATCCGTTGTTCTTTTCGTGGTCATAAGTGTTATGAACATTAAAATACTACTTCTACACTGCAAAAACACAAAATCTTACCAAGTTTCTTTTGGTCTAGTTTATAGTCCAAACACTGAAATAAGAATAAATGTTTTCAGCTTATTTTCAGAAAATAATTACTTAATATTGATGAAAAATTGCTAGTTTAACAGGCAGATTATTTCACCTGTAACAAGACATTTTTTCATGTTATAAGTGAAATAATCTGCCTGTGGAACTAGAACTTTCTCATAAATAAGTAATTATGTACTTAAAATAATCTCCTATATCTTGCTGAAAAGTTACTTATTTTAATCGTACTAAAAACTACACTAGAAAAAAAATTAATTTTTGTTTCTGCTTTGTATAAAAAGCATCCTCACTGCAAAAACACAAAATCTTACCAAGAGCAGTGACGAGCTCTAATTTTTGTACAAATTTCTTGGTACACTTGTAATCAGACAAAACTAACTTACAAGTAACTTTTCAGCAAGATGAGGGAGCTTCTTTTAAGAAAATAATTCCTTAATATTGCTAAAAAAGTACAAAGTTCCACTGGCAGATTCTCATAACATGGAAAAAATGTCTTTTTATAAGTGAAATAATCTGCCTGTGGAACTACTTCTTTCTCATAAATATAAAGGAATTATTTACTTAAAACAAGTTCCTACATCTTGCTGAAAAGTTACTTGAAAGTTAGTTTTTGTCTGATTTCAGGTGTAATAAAAACGAGACCAAAAAAACTTAAGATTTTTTGTTCTTGCTCTGTATAAAGAACAACACGTCACCAAATATTTTTGCTCTAATTTTAGTACAAATTTCTAAGGTGAATAGTTCCTTAATTGATGAAAAAGTTCCAGTTCCACCAGGATATTATTTCACTTATGACAACATTTTTCATGTTGTGAAATAATCTGCTAGTGGAACTAATAATTTTACATCAATATTAAAGAACTATTTACTTAAAAGAAGCTCTTGCATTTCGCTGAAAAGCTACTTCTTAGTTCTAAATTCTAGATATTTGCACCAGAAACTAGACCAAAATACTTGGTAATATTTTGTGTTTTTGCAGTGTACTCATGTTTTGCAATAAGCTTCAGCTTGTTCACCGTTTGACTTTGAGTCGCTGTAGTTTTCTTTCTCCAAAATGCAAAGGAAGTAGAGCTACCGGTTACTGCAGAACATGTGTATCGTTAAATATTGAGTGTATAATTTTTCTATGTGGATGGCCGAAAAAAAACAAAAAACTAATAAACTTTTAAGAAAAATGTCAGTTCTTCATCTGTCTGCTCTCTGTATTGGTCCCTCTCAGGTCAGATACGACATATCGGCATTAACATCGGATTATTTTGGTCATGTTTTAACGTATCGGTATCAGTCCAAACTGGGCTGATATTAATATCCAGTATTTATTTCCATGTTATTGTTGTTACTGTGTCAGTTTTTCTCTAATATTGCATAAAACGGCTTAAATGAAAAATCTACAGTATACGACGATTTTTTTTTATCCGATTAATCATCAGAATAGATTAATTGATAACTAAAATAATCGCTGGTTGTGACTTTATGAGACTACATAATGATTTTCTTAGATGTGATGCACCATGGGTTCAGCATGTTCCAAACATTTACTCAGCTTTTAAAATGAACATAAGTGTTGGGTTTCCGCCTGCTACTGTCCTCCACTGGAGCTTTTGTTGTCCTGAAACTGAACCTCGGCCTTTATTTTGGATTACAGGCTCCAGTCTGGACAAAGCCGCGATACTGTGGCTCTAACAATGAATCTGTTCATAGTTTCTAGGCCAGATGAATGTATCCACTGCTTTTTGATACAGGTATCTCTGTATCTTCTGAGGCTGAAGTAAACAACACTGAAAAACATGACTGGTCTGTAGATTCACAGTTGGTTGATTCTTCAATATTTATTAGCATTATTATTTATTATTATGTATGCATTACTTATTTAACCAGCATGACCAAATATTAGGGTTATTCTCAGAAAATAAAATAAAAATACAAGAATAAGGTCGAAATAATATGAGGGAAAAAGTCATGAGAATAAAGTAGAAAAAAGAGAATAAAGTCGAAATAATATACCATACCATACCAACTTTATTTATAAAGCACTTTAAAACAACCATAGTTGATACAAAGTGCTGTACAATTTAAGAACACAACATAATAAAAGTAATTTAAAAACAGTTTTAAAACAAAAACATACAATTTAAAACTAAATCCCACTGGTGTTGAAAGCTAAGTAAATATGAGTAAAATTGTAAAATATGAAGAAAATAGTCAAATTAAGACAAAGTCAAAATAATACATGAGAAAAATTTACGACAATAAAGTAAATATGAGTAAAATTGTAAAATATGAAGAAAATAGTCAAATTAAGACAAAGTCAAAATAATACATGAGAAAAATTTACGACAATAAAGTTTAAATGTGACGAAATTAAGGTCGAAATAATACGAGAATAAAATCATGAGAAAAAAGTGATAAAATTATGAGAATATTGTAGAAATAAGAATGTAAAGTCGAAATAATACGAGAATAAAATCGCTATAAAATTAGGAAAAAGTAATAATATTAGGAGAATAAAGTTGAAATATTACGAGAATATGCTCGAAATAATATGGGAATAAAGTCAGATGAGAATGAATTCATAACAATGTGACTTTATTCTCATATTATTATTTTTATTTTCTAAGCGTGGCCCCAGTACTCCCAGTACTCCGTGGTGACCATGAATCCTTGCTGTGCATCGCTGCAATGCAACAGTGCCATCTATGGAGCTGCAGCCCCGTCCTGCATGCATCACGTTGCAGCCTGTGTGCGTCCAGACGCCGCCGCCTGTGGACGCGCCTGTCATCTGGAGGAAACTCCTCCCCGCAGACAGCGCGTCCTGTCGCCTTCCCAGCGCAATGGTCTCCTGGATCATCTCTAGACTTGTGGTGTAAGTCGTTTTATTCGTTTTTTATTTTTTCCTCCATTTCTATCCGTCTGTACCTTAGCGCTGTAGGAATGAAACAGAAACGGGTTGGAGCGGATCTGAGCCTCTCCGTAACGGTGCAGCGGCTCCCGCAAGCCCCCGCAATCTCCTCCAACAGCCTAATTTAATCAGAATCAAACGCGAGAGCGGATCAGGTGACGGGCTATTAATTTTTCACTGAACAGGGTGTTTTGAGCAGGACTGCAGTTTGGACCCTGAGCAGGAAGCTGAGCCAGGCCTGCAGACCTGTTCTATTTCTGAGGCAGCGCTCAGCAGCCAACAGCTCTTTGTGTTTATCAGGCAGATTTTTACAAACATGACGGAGCAGCTGAGTTACACATTACACTGCTGGGGATGAGTCAGATCGTCCGGAGGTGACAGGAGCCTAAAGGTCACTAGTGATTCTGAACAACAGGAGCGGTCTTTCGGTGTTTGTGTCCCAGATTGGAAGCGGTACAAAGAGGATGGCTCAACCTTCTCGGGTTACATTGCAACACTTGAAAATGTCTGGGCAGGAGGGATGCAAGTTATCGATTAAAGCTGCAGGACCTAACTTTTACAAAAACATATATTTTAAAATATTTGTTTGAACTGTCTCCATGTCATAACAGTATGGTATGACACAGATAATCAAGCTCCTCCCTCTCAGTGCTAACTACAAAACAACCAATCAGAGCCAGGAGGCGGGTCTTAGAACGTCCCGGCCCCTCCCACTTTCCCGTTGCTCTCTGTTAGCCTGCTGTGAATGCTAAGGCAAGCTAGCATGGTCACCGATGTCAGCGGATAGACGGTATTCCCATATTGGTAAGTTGTTTCTCTACCATTAGCACATTAATTATCAAGTACATGAGTTGATTGACAGCGCTATGAAGCTCCTCCCAGTTCTGAATGGTGACACGGTGCGTTTCTTCAGTAGCTTCTCTCACAGATTGTCTCATTCTCACTTTGTAACAAATATGTAAAAAAAAAAAAATTGTAAAAGTTACATACTGCAGCTTTAATGAGTTAGCCTGAAGTTGATTGATGTTAAAGATCGACAAACACTTGATTGATGAGCGGCCATTTTCGTACAAACCTGAGTTTTCTCTTGTATGTAAAAGGCCGACCATCTTTCAGTTACCTAAAAGGCTAAGATTTTCATAATATGCCGAATTAAAAACCAAAACAAAACAGAAAACTTTGGTTTTCTCACATTACTAAACCTAAATAAAGAAACAGGAACCTCTTACGTGGCTGAATAGATAGCTTAGGAAGCTTGTGCAGTGTTCGAAACAGAACCGCATAAAGTCCATTTCGAATCCCAAACTGATCTCTGTTTGGGCCGTTTCTCTTTAGCGTTCTGCTAAGGCCCCGCCGCCATCTTTGTTTCTGTATCGACGGTCGGCTCTGCTTAAGAATGACCAGCGGCGCCCTCTGCTGGATGGCAGCTTAACTACAACACTGAAAGAAGGTCTTAGCGGACTTGAATTTTTATTTTATTAATATTTTAAACCTTTATTTAACGAGATGAGTTATTAAGAACAAATTCTTATGTAAATAATGACGAATGGAAGCTCGAGCAGCTCACTTTACAATGAACAACAAACATTAGCAGCATTATTGAAATCATAAAACAGTAACAAATCGACGTTATTAGTTAATCAATTAGAACTAATTTTAAACTAATAAACCATTAATCAACAATTAATTATAAGTTGATTAATTGTTTGCATCCTTCCTGTGAATTCATGGTGATATTATCCTTCAATAACTGTAGTTATCATGATGACAGTGACGTGTGAGGAGGATACAAACAGCTGGGTCACCAAGCCTCGAACAGTCCAGAAATTAAATTTAGAATATAAGATCCTGTTACAAGCTGGAGCTCCTCAGCTCCGGCTGTTAATCAGAAGAGCTGATATTCTGACTCTCCTTGTTCTGTTGATCTCCATTGACCAGGCGGGCTGCAGGGTTGTAATGTGATGTGGGTCAGTAATCTGATCTCGTCCTGGTCTGTGTCACCAAAACACAACCCCGCATGGTGGGGTGCTGCAAATCCAGAGGAATTTAAAGAAAAAATCTAATTTGATCTTTTGCCTGCTGGGCAGCTTGCAAAGCCAAATCTGTCATGGGGAAATGTGTCTCTGCTTTATTTGGATTGGCTATATTTAAAGAGCTGTTGTACACAATCTGTTGTTTGACTCAGCAAGAAGCCGAGGAGATATAATAAGGACTGCAACTAACGATTATTTTAGTAATCAATTATTCTGATGATTAATCAATTAATCTGATAAAAATTCAGCATAATTTTATTTCCATTTAAGCAATTTTATAAAATATCATAACAACATTAAAATATGCAAACCAACATATAATTCAATTCTGTTTTTAAATAAGAAAAGTAAAATTTTATTGCTTATAAAATAACATTCTTTTAGCATACATTTGATAATTTAAAACAAAAGATGCATCTGCAGCTAAAACTACTTCTAACATAAACCTCAGTCCTTTCTGCTTGAATGAGTAGGAATGATCTGTTGATTTTTTTTAAATTTAACTGATTTATAAAAAGTACTTAATAGATTTAATTTGACATAATCTGAACCAGGAGAAGCTAAAACTTCGTCCTCAGGAGTTCTGAGTTGAACATATTTACAAATTGTTTTTTTCTTTATTTTAAATGTAAAATGTACATATTTTTGCACATTTTTGACTCAGTTATGTTGCTTTTTCCCCCCAACAAATGCCCTTTTTATTAGATTAATCAGTTAGCGATTAATCAATTACTAATTTAATTGACAATTATTCCGACTAATCATGATTAATCATTTCAGCCCAAGATATAAGATATTTCCTAACACCGGTGGAGAAATTGATTCAGTTATTGATCATGGTTTATGCCTTTTTAAAGGTTGACATGTTAAACCTTCCCCGCTGTGGAACAGTAAACCATATTTCATTATACTGTAAACTGTTTTAAGTCCTGATTTTATATGATTCATTCATCTTTGAACTGTATTTTTGAGATTCATTTGAACCATTTCTGTCTTTTAGACTTGTTTTTGGTACTCTATATCCTGCTTACTCGTCTTATAAGGCTGTGAAAACAAAAGATGTGAGAGAATATGTAAGTACGGTTTCAGAAATAACTAAATCTGGTTTGTACACAGCCTCTCTCTGTGACTGAATATACCTTTCTTTGGTTTTTCAGGTGAAATGGATGATGTACTGGATAATATTTGCCCTTTTTACTACAGTGGAGGTGTTTACAGATATGTTTCTTTGTTGGTAAGTGGCTCACAAAGATACGCAGTTTTTTTCTCTTACTGTCTGAAGTTAAATCAGATCAAACTTCTCTTTTTTTGGTCTGTTAGAATTACAAAAATTATTTCTATTTGCTAAACGGCATAATAATGAGAGAGATGTGTCATTAATATCTCCAAAATCAGACTATAGGGTCTGATTTAAATGCACCTAAAGACATAAATGTCTTTAGGTGCATTTATGCTAGCTCTGTTCAGCTAGTTTAGTCGAACCACAGCTCGTTTGTCGAGAAAGTCCGGTTTGTTTGAGTAGATGTGAATGCAGATACAGACCGAAAAAGAAAATTAGTCCGGCTAAAAACCCAGGTCTGTCCACTTAAAGTGAACTCTAAAACGGTTTGAATACATATGTGAATGACAAAGCAGAAAGTCGGACTGCAGCGCAAGGCATTCTGGGTAAATATAACCAAAACAAACCCAGCGGGAGAAATGGCTCATGTTCTTCTACCAAAAACAAAAGATAAATCCTTCAACCGCTAAAATCTGATGCCACTCCATTTTTATTGACATTTTGTGAAGAAGGAAGTTGCACTCATATCTTCTTCTGAGGTTTCCCTGTCGTTTCGTTCAGTGGTTTTTGGTACAGCGCCCCCACTGGCGAGGACGGGAACACGTTTTTCAAATAGATAACTGAAACTGAGAAAACATTTACTAACTACGGCAAAATGTTAAATAAACATTGTAAATAAATTAAAACTGTAATTAATGGAGAAAAATTATAAATAACTGGAACTATTTAATATTTATGCTTCATTTAACATTAGCCTTTCGAACTATTAAACAGTTTGAAAGGCTAAAAAAATGATGGGGAAAAATTGAAGTTTTTCCCTACATACGCCGTTTACATGAGCTGTTTACATGAGCTGTTTACATGAGCTGTTTACATGAGCTGTCGGGACTCTGTACTTCTGGTGGCATTTGTGCCAGTCGGCAAAATGGCGACAGCAAAAGTTGGGAGAAAACAGCAGGATCATTTGGTTTTTCAACAATAATTTTGTTGAGTATTCATTTCCCAATTGATGTTCATTATAGCAATACAAATACTTTTACCTTTTTGAATTCTGCACCTAAAAATTAACCAAAGTACATAAAACTAAGAAAAATAAAGAATCTTTAACAATAACTTATTAAAATAAACTAAATTAGACAAACTATAATGAAAAACCCAAAACTATTACAATCCTGAAATGTCCCCAATAAAACCAGGTCCATCAGCTGTAAAAAAAAAAAAAAAAAGTGTATGTAAACATTTGACTTTGAAAAAGCAATAAAAAAATAGGAATAAATGTTTATCTTTTGTTTACAAATTTCTGGTTTAACTGTATTTAACTGAAATAATAAAGTTTAAACGCTAAGAGGGAAGTAGTTTTTGACTGAACACGGTTTCTGTCCTTCCAGGCTTCCTTTCTACTATGAGCTGAAGATAGCCTTCGTTGTGTGGCTCCTGTCGCCGTACACCAAGGGCTCCAGTGTGCTGTACAGGAAGTTCGTCCATCCCACGCTTTCCTCAAAAGAAAAGGTGAAGCCCCTTTCCTCTATCTTGCTTTGTTTTCTGCGGTGTCCTCTAAAGTTCACAGATTTTCAGCCTGCAGGCTGGAAGGTTAAGTGACTAAGAACAAAAGCGCCTTTATGCCAAGTTTCTTTCCCACTTTAGCCGTTAAAATGTGTTTGGTGATGGAGTGAGAGGAAATGTCACGCTGCTTTTCCACTTCTGCTGCGCTTTTTTTCCCCTCAAGGTACCTCAGGAAACGGATAAATTGTTTTTCTCAGGATCAGAAATGGCACCAGCTAGCTGAGTGATGAAGGAAGCTGTGATGTGATAACGAGGGAAAATCTGCAAGTGTGATTTCTTTTTTTTTTACATTTTTGTTATTTTAAGGACATCGATGAGTACATCTGCCAAGCAAAAGACAAAAGCTACGACACACTGGTGCATTTTGGGAGGAAAGGACTGAATGTTGCAGCCACAGCTGCAGTTATGGCTGCTGCAAAGGTAATGCACATTATACAGACATAGGTAGCGTTAGCTGAAGGGTAGAAATACACTGCAAAAACACAAAATGTTACCACGTTGTTTTAGTCCAGGTTATAGTGCAAATATCTTAGTTCACTTGAAGTAAAACAAAAACTAACAAGGAAATTATTTGCAAATTATAGAAGCTTGTTTCAAGTAAATAATCCCTCAAACTGATGAAAATGTTTTTGTTCAACTGGCTGATTATTTCACTTATATTATGAAAAAATGTCTTGTTTAAGTGAATTAATCTAGAAGTGGATCTAATTCTATGGAAGCTGAAAGCGGACATTTTCCGCATATATTTTTCCAGATGATTTTCTCGAGATAAGTTAATTTTCCGCTTTCTCGAGATAAAGAGTTAATTTCATCTTGTAAAATCAAACTTTGTTTTAACTCGCTATCTTAAGAAAATGGTTAGAAATTAACTCGTTATCTCGCAAAAATGGGAATTTTACTCGTTAATTTGATGAAACCAGAAATATCTTGAGATAAGTTAATCTCAAGAAAACGAAATTAGTTATTTGAGATTAGGTTTGATTTCTCGAGATTAACTTGTTATTTCAAGAGTAATTCCTCATGGTTTCCTCAAGACAGGATTAATTTCTAGTTTTCTCAAATTAACGAGTAGAATTCCTGTTTTCGGAGGTAACGGGTTAATTTCTCTCCGTTTTCTTAAGATGACAAGTTAAAACAAAGTTTGTATTTACAATATTATTGGTGTGTGTGTGTGTGTGTGTGTGTGTGTGTGTGTGTTAAATCCCATTTAACACACACACACACACACCATTTTGAAATTAACTCGTCACTTCAGAACAAACCATCAGGAAAATGTAAACATATGCTCTCAGCTTCTGTCGATTTCTGACCTTCCTGATTTAATTTACATATTTAAACAAAAAGCTGTTAAAAAGTTATGTATTCATATCTACTGGAGTTAAGCAGAAAGCCTGATGTCTCTGATTTAGGGTCAAGGCGTTCTGTCGGACAGATTACGAAGTTTCAGCATGCAGGATCTGTCGTCCTACCAGTCTGACCCGGACCAGACCGGACCCAGCGCCGCCCAGCCCACCGCAGCTCAGCACCGAACCAGACCCATCATCCGCAGCAAGTCCGAGAGCTACAAGGGTGAGAGTCTGAACGCTCTGCTGCTTTTACAGGATCGCAAACTGGTTGAAAGCACGGCAATGCTCTGCTTCGGTATTCACAACACGTCATTTTTAACCAGAACTTTAATTAAATCGACTCTTAAAGGCGCTATGAATGCTTTACCATGCAGTCACCGTCCTGCAAAAAAGTAATAAGTTTAAATTATTATCTTTTTCGCTGTCACAATAGTACTACCAGAGGTGGACACAGTGCCAGAAAATGTACTCAAGCAAAAGTAGCAGTACTTCAACATGTTTTACTCAAGTAAGAGTAAAAAAGTAATTATTAATCATTCAATATTTAAAAAATTACATAATCAGCCAAACAAAAATGTAAAGTTAAGTGGAAATTTTGGTATTTTAAACACAGAAATGACAATAATTCTTATAAGCAACAAAAAATAACAAAATCAGGTCAAAGAAAATGTTTCCAAATCAGTTTTTTTGGAAAAGAAAGACATGATAAAAACTTACAAAACTTTAACAAGAACTGCAGATGTGTGTCTGTGTCTGGTGAATTTTTGGTTAAAACATGTTTGTTTTTCATTCAAAGGGTAGAAAATCCATAAATTTTACTCAAGAGTAGAAATACTTCATAATAAGATTACTTAAAAGTGCAACGTAGTAAAAATACTCCTGAAAGTAAACAATTTTCAAAAAAGTTACTCCAGTACAAAAGTCCATATCGTCCACCTCTTTTTATTTCTCTTGCTAAAACAATCATGATAGATCGATTATTAAAATAATCGTCAACTAATTTAGTAATCGATTAATCGTTAACTGGAGTATAAAATATTAATATGCTGAAAGAAACAAACTTTCAGCATATTAATTATGCTGAAAGTTTGTTTCAGCATAACTAATATGCTGAAACAAGCAGAGCAGCAAAAAGCTGAAATAGTTTGCAGAAGTTGAGGTGAATGAGGTCTTTTTAGGAAATCACTGCATTAGATAAAATGGAGATGAGGAACAAAAAAATACTGAATACACTGCAAAAACTAAAATATTACCAAGTTTTTTTGGTCCAGTTTCAAGTACAAATATCTTAGTACACCAGAAATAAGACAAAACAAACTCAATGAAAAGTTACTTATAAATTTGTTCTACCTCATTTCTAGTTTACGAAGATATTTGCACTGGAAACTAGACTAAAATACTTGGCAGAATTGTATGTTTTTGCAGTGTAATACAGTTTTATGCTCGTTTGTGCTCCAACAGATTGCTCTCTGTCTCATTATGGTTTCTTCCAGCGGTTTATTTATTATCTGAGCTTTTAAAGCTCCACCAAACACAGAAACCAGTTCAGTGGCAGTAACCCGATCCAAACCTGACTTTCATCTGTTCGTCATCCTTCCACCAACGTCTGTTTTTCCACGGTGCAGATGTTGACATGAATGAGTATGAGGTTCTGGGCTTGGAGCAGTCGGACTCGGCAGAGTTTCTGGCTCTGACCCAGTCCGGCCCGCTCTCCGCTCCCACTCCGCCCGCCAGTCCTGCAGCTCAGGAGCAGACTGAGGAAGGGCCGGGGAAGGAGGTGCAGGCCACGTCGAGCTCCCCGCAGCTCAGGATGAGCAAGAGGAGAGCTCCGGAGGTACGCAGCCTGGTGAGCGCGGCTGCTGCCTGACGATAAACCCAGATGGGAACGACGCCGGGTCGGGGCCGGTCCAGGTGGGAAAACAGACAGAGGAGCACATTTACGCCAAAAAACACCAAAAAGTTGAGATTTTCAAGAAAAAACTTGGAAATTTTGAGTTTCAAAGGTTGAAACACAAAAAAAAATCTCAGTGATTTTGACAAAAATCTCAGAAACGATGCAAGAACGTTGAAAATTTGGAGATTAATCTCTGAAATTTTCAAGAAAAAACTTGAAAATTTTTGAGTTTGAAAAGTTGAACATTTGCTCCAAAACACTCTGAAATTTTCTGGAAGAACTTTTTTTTACATTTCTAAGTTCCAAAGTTGAAAAGTCTCAACTTTTAAAATTTCCCAAGTCACAAATGTTTTACTTTTGAAACTCAGAAATTCAGAAAGTTCTTTTTTTNAGAAAAATAAAGAATCTTTAACAATAACTTATTAAAATAAACTAAATTAGACAAACTATAATGAAAAACCCAAAACTATTACAATCCTGAAATGTCCCCAATAAAACCAGGTCCATCAGCTGTAAAAAAAAAAAAAAAAAGTGTATGTAAACATTTGACTTTGAAAAAGCAATAAAAAAATAGGAATAAATGTTTATCTTTTGTTTACAAATTTCTGGTTTAACTGTATTTAACTGAAATAATAAAGTTTAAACGCTAAGAGGGAAGTAGTTTTTGACTGAACACGGTTTCTGTCCTTCCAGGCTTCCTTTCTACTATGAGCTGAAGATAGCCTTCGTTGTGTGGCTCCTGTCGCCGTACACCAAGGGCTCCAGTGTGCTGTACAGGAAGTTCGTCCATCCCACGCTTTCCTCAAAAGAAAAGGTGAAGCCCCTTTCCTCTATCTTGCTTTGTTTTCTGCGGTGTCCTCTAAAGTTCACAGATTTTCAGCCTGCAGGCTGGAAGGTTAAGTGACTAAGAACAAAAGCGCCTTTATGCCAAGTTTCTTTCCCACTTTAGCCGTTAAAATGTGTTTGGTGATGGAGTGAGAGGAAATGTCACGCTGCTTTTCCACTTCTGCTGCGCTTTTTTTCCCCTCAAGGTACCTCAGGAAACGGATAAATTGTTTTTCTCAGGATCAGAAATGGCACCAGCTAGCTGAGTGATGAAGGAAGCTGTGATGTGATAACGAGGGAAAATCTGCAAGTGTGATTTCTTTTTTTTTTACATTTTTGTTATTTTAAGGACATCGATGAGTACATCTGCCAAGCAAAAGACAAAAGCTACGACACACTGGTGCATTTTGGGAGGAAAGGACTGAATGTTGCAGCCACAGCTGCAGTTATGGCTGCTGCAAAGGTAATGCACATTATACAGACATAGGTAGCGTTAGCTGAAGGGTAGAAATACACTGCAAAAACACAAAATGTTACCACGTTGTTTTAGTCCAGGTTATAGTGCAAATATCTTAGTTCACTTGAAGTAAAACAAAAACTAACAAGGAAATTATTTGCAAATTATAGAAGCTTGTTTCAAGTAAATAATCCCTCAAACTGATGAAAATGTTTTTGTTCAACTGGCTGATTATTTCACTTATATTATGAAAAAATGTCTTGTTTAAGTGAATTAATCTAGAAGTGGATCTAATTCTATGGAAGCTGAAAGCGGACATTTTCCGCATATATTTTTCCAGATGATTTTCTCGAGATAAGTTAATTTTCCGCTTTCTCGAGATAAAGAGTTAATTTCATCTTGTAAAATCAAACTTTGTTTTAACTCGCTATCTTAAGAAAATGGTTAGAAATTAACTCGTTATCTCGCAAAAATGGGAATTTTACTCGTTAATTTGATGAAACCAGAAATATCTTGAGATAAGTTAATCTCAAGAAAACGAAATTAGTTATTTGAGATTAGGTTTGATTTCTCGAGATTAACTTGTTATTTCAAGAGTAATTCCTCATGGTTTCCTCAAGACAGGATTAATTTCTAGTTTTCTCAAATTAACGAGTAGAATTCCTGTTTTCGGAGGTAACGGGTTAATTTCTCTCCGTTTTCTTAAGATGACAAGTTAAAACAAAGTTTGTATTTACAATATTATTGGTGTGTGTGTGTGTGTGTGTGTGTGTGTGTGTGTGTTAAATCCCATTTAACACACACACACACACACCATTTTGAAATTAACTCGTCACTTCAGAACAAACCATCAGGAAAATGTAAACATATGCTCTCAGCTTCTGTCGATTTCTGACCTTCCTGATTTAATTTACATATTTAAACAAAAAGCTGTTAAAAAGTTATGTATTCATATCTACTGGAGTTAAGCAGAAAGCCTGATGTCTCTGATTTAGGGTCAAGGCGTTCTGTCGGACAGATTACGAAGTTTCAGCATGCAGGATCTGTCGTCCTACCAGTCTGACCCGGACCAGACCGGACCCAGCGCCGCCCAGCCCACCGCAGCTCAGCACCGAACCAGACCCATCATCCGCAGCAAGTCCGAGAGCTACAAGGGTGAGAGTCTGAACGCTCTGCTGCTTTTACAGGATCGCAAACTGGTTGAAAGCACGGCAATGCTCTGCTTCGGTATTCACAACACGTCATTTTTAACCAGAACTTTAATTAAATCGACTCTTAAAGGCGCTATGAATGCTTTACCTTGCAGTCACCGTCCTGCAAAAAAGTAATAAGTTTAAATTATTATCTTTTTCGCTGTCACAATAGTACTACCAGAGGTGGACACAGTGCCAGAAAATGTACTCAAGCAAAAGTAGCAGTACTTCAACATGTTTTACTCAAGTAAGAGTAAAAAAGTAATTATTAATCATTCAATATTTAAAAAATTACATAATCAGCCAAACAAAAATGTAAAGTTAAGTGGAAATTTTGGTATTTTAAACACAGAAATGACAATAATTCTTATAAGCAACAAAAAATAACAAAATCAGGTCAAAGAAAATGTTTCCAAATCAGTTTTTTTGGAAAAGAAAGACATGATAAAAACTTACAAAACTTTAACAAGAACTGCAGATGTGTGTCTGTGTCTGGTGAATTTTTGGTTAAAACTTGTTTGTTTTTCATTCAAAGGGTAGAAAATCCATAAATTTTACTCAAGAGTAGAAATACTTCATAATAAGATTACTTAAAAGTGCAACGTAGTAAAAATACTCCTGAAAGTAAACAATTTTCAAAAAAGTTACTCCAGTACAAAAGTCCATATCGTCCACCTCTTTTTATTTCTCTTGCTAAAACAATCATGATAGATCGATTATTAAAATAATCGTCAACTAATTTAGTAATCGATTAATCGTTAACTGGAGTATAAAATATTAATATGCTGAAAGAAACAAACTTTCAGCATATTAATTATGCTGAAAGTTTGTTTCAGCATAACTAATATGCTGAAACAAGCAGAGCAGCAAAAAGCTGAAATAGTTTGCAGAAGTTGAGGTGAATGAGGTCTTTTTAGGAAATCACTGCATTAGATAAAATGGAGATGAGGAACAAAAAATTACTGAATACACTGCAAAAACTAAAATATTACCAAGTTTTTTTGGTCCAGTTTCAAGTACAAATATCTTAGTACACCAGAAATAAGACAAAACAAACTCAATGAAAAGTTACTTATAAATTTGTTCTACCTCATTTCTAGTTTACGAAGATATTTGCACTGGAAACTAGACTAAAATACTTGGCAGAATTGTATGTTTTTGCAGTGTAATACAGTTTTATGCTCGTTTGTGCTCCAACAGATTGCTCTCTGTCTCATTATGGTTTCTTCCAGCGGTTTATTTATTATCTGAGCTTTTAAAGCTCCACCAAACACAGAAACCAGTTCAGTGGCAGTAACCTGATCCAAACCCGACTTTCATCTGTTCGTCATCCTTCCACCAACGTCTGTTTTTCCACGGTGCAGATGTTGACATGAATGAGTATGAGGTTCTGGGCTTGGAGCAGTCGGACTCGGCAGAGTTTCTGGCTCTGACCCAGTCCGGCCCGCTCTCCGCTCCCACTCCGCCCGCCAGTCCTGCAGCTCAGGAGCAGACTGAGGAAGGGCCGGGGAAGGAGGTGCAGGCCACGTCGAGCTCCCCGCAGCTCAGGATGAGCAAGAGGAGAGCTCCGGAGGTACGCAGCCTGGTGAGCGCGGCTGCTGCCTGACGATAAACCCAGATGGGAACGACGCCGGGTCGGGGCCGGTCCAGGTGGAAAAACAGACAGAGGAGCACATTTACGCCAAAAAACACCAAAAAGTTGAGATTTTCAAGAAAAAACTTGGAAATTTTGAGTTTCAAAGGTTGAAACACAAAAAAAAATCTCAGTGATTTTGACAAAAATCTCAGAAACGATGCAAGAACGTTGAAAATTTGGAGATTAATCTCTGAAATTTTCAAGAAAAAACTTGAAAATTTCTGAGTTTGAAAAGTTGAACATTTGCTCCAAAACACTCTGAAATTTTCTGGAAGAACTTTTTTTTACATTTCTAAGTTCCAAAGTTGAAAAGTCTCAACTTTTAAAATTTCCCAAGTCACAAATGTTTTACTTTTGTGACTTAGAAAAAAAATTTTTTTTTTAGAAAATTTCTAAGATTAGTCACAAAATTTCTGATTTTTTTTTCAGACCAATTTTCAACTTTTCAAGTTCAAACGTTTCTACACTTTTTTTATAGAACATTTCTGAGATTTATCTCAAGATTTATTATTTTTTTCCAGAAAATTATTAACTTTTCAAACTCAGAATTTTACATTTTTTTCTAGAAAATTTCGGAGATTGATCTCCAAATTTTTTAGTTTTTATCTACCAAATTTTAAACTTTTCATACTAAGACATTTCCTTTTTGGAACATTTCTTAGTTTTCTCTAGCAAATCTTTGACTTTTCAAACTCCAAAATTTCCAAGTTTTTGTAGAAATTTTCTGAGATTAATCTCAAATTTCTTACAGTTTTTCTGTCAACTTTTCAAACGTAGAAATTTCCACTTTTTTTCTAAAACATTTCTGAATTTTTTTCTAGCAATTTTTTTATTTTTCAAGTTTTTTCATACAACATCTCTAAATTTTTTGTATAATTTTGTTTTTATTTTTTAAGCTCAGAAAAATTCCAAGGTTTTTTTTCTAGAATATTTCAGAGATTAATCTAAATATTTCAGTGTTTTGGTGGAAATTTGCTCCTGTCTTTTTCCACGGCCCTGATATGCTGTCGTACTCTAACACACTAACTTCTGAAGCTGCATCTTTAAGCGATCATCTCAGTTCAGACGTTGGTCTGCTGAGTGCGGCTGTTCAGAGAGTCTGCAGTAATGCACTAACCTCGTAGGCATTTACATCGATTTAAAAGCATCAGCCTCGTTGATGTTTGGAAATATGGAGGGGGAAACAAGTATTTAACAAGTCAACGTCTTTCTCAGTCAGTTCGCTGAAAATCCTCCCCAGTTTAGTTTTCTAATTCTTATCAAAGTGTGCTGTTTTATTTAACAGGATTTTACTGGGATGCTCTCACCGCCTGGTGATGTGTCAAACTCAAGGCTCCGGGGCCAAACCTGGCCCGCCTTAGCTGTTAATGTGGCCCTTTAGATCAAACCTTTACTACCTAGAGAGCCATTTTTACTTTTGGTCCAGCTTGTTTAGAGCCAGAAAAGCTACACAAAACAAATTAGCTTATTTAGCTTAGCCTATTTGACGTGTTTGGCTTTTCTAAATGTTCTGCGGACTTAAAACCAGTTTTTAATGGTTTTTCTTCAGCAGTGGAGTCTTGTGCAGTGACCTTTTGAAGAGGTTGGGTATAAAACATTGTATCTGCTGATTCCAGGTTATTGGCTTTTTGAAATGTTTTCTTTTGACTCTTTTGTCAGAGACCTTGTGAGGCGAACCTGGTTGTAGCTGGATTATAATGAAATTATGCTAATCCTGGCTCCGGATTATGGCTCCAATTGCCTTATTCAGAAGTTTGTGGTGAAGAGAGCTCTTTGCTGTTTCTGGTCATAAAATGCTTCTTGGTAACATGAAACTTTTACCCCATTAAAATAAAATTTACTGAGGAAAATATTGTTTTGTTCCATACAGTTTTCCCCGCTTTCTCATAGAAAATTGCAGTAGATTTCTGACGTGAAGTGCCTGCTGCCGTGTTTTATCCAGCTAAATTATATAAACCTCATGCTTTGTGGAGTGGAGTGACATTTATTTAACATGGAGGCTGTTGTTTATTTGTGATATAATCCAAATATGATCTCTTTAAAACAGATTTACATTTACAGAAACATTAAAGAAAAATAAAAGAGAACATTTCCAATGGTTACATAAACATGTGTAACTGTTACACATGTTTAAACTTTTATTTTTCTGTTTTTAAGGATCATTTCAACATTACAATTTCTTACAATTAAAGAAGAAAAAAACGCAGAAATACTAATTATTTGATTTAGATTATTACTGTCATGTTGTTTTCAAAATGATGATTTGCTGAAAGACTAGAGTCTGAATTGTAAATATATATATTTTATTAGATTTTTACTTTGTTATTGGAAAGCATTATCTTTAAAGTCCTAAACATTTTGTCCAAAAATAGTCAGCTGAAAAGAAGTATCCTTTTTAAAAACTAAAATCTCAGAAAATGTCATGTTTTTTTTTAACCTATTCAACCATAATATAAGCATGAACTATTTTAAGTAAACAAATGATAATTTTTTTAATTTATTTGTTCATTTATTTATTTTTGTAGGAATAGGCTTGTAGATCCAAAATTTAATATGTTTTAGGATGTTTTCCTCGTCGTATGAAAAGCAAATTGACTGACTGAGTTGGTCTGATTGAAGAAAACTGAAAAAAAAATATTTTCTCTTCTCTGTGATGTAGGTCAGTCTTCATTTGAAAACACTTTCTATATGTAGCCAGGTTTTAATAGAGCAATAAAAAGCAGACAAGGTGTACAACGAGTAGATGTTACCATGACAACAGAAGGAAACCAGAAAGCCTGGAAAAGATTATCATTTGTGTCGCATCTCACATTTTTATAAGTAGATTTTGATGTAAAAGTTGAAGTTTTGTCCTAATTAATTCTTGAATTGTAGTCGGGGGCCACAAGAATCAATCCAAGGGCCGCAAATGGCCCCTGAACCCTACTTTGAACACCTTTTGATCTAAAAGCTTCAATTGACTTCAAAGATTTCTATTTTCAACCGAAACAGTTTGCGTAAGTTTAGTCTCCTACTTGGTTTTACACATTAAAACAATAAAATGAGCCTTTTTTCTGAGCCTCCTGATCCAAAATGGCGGCGGCAGCTTGACCCGGTCTGATCACACTCCGTCTGCCTCTGTGCTTCCAGCCTCCTCTTAGAGTCCTGAGGCCTCTCACAAGATCCAGGAGTGCTCTTTCTTCAAACAATGAAGCCATGTGAAGTCGTCTCCTCCAGCTGCCTTCGCTGCAATGAGTAAAAATACCGAATGGCCAGAAGCTCCACGACTGAAGCAGCCCTGCTTTGGAACGCCGTTTTACCAAAGTGACCTACAAAGACCCCTAATTCACAGCATAAATATATAGAAATATATATATATAAACCCCAGTGGCTCATGATGTTAAGAGGAACGAGGTTTGGTCGCTCCATGCTGACAGACACTTTGCATTTAAATATGTATTTATGTACAGTTTGCGTACTTTATCTCATGCTTTTGGTTGTTTTTATATATCAGAGGTGGTTGCATGTGTGTTCCTCGTCATTGGTCTTAGTGTTTATGAATGTACTTTAGAGGAAATCATCACCATGGAGAAGGAATGAGACTCAAGCCGAGGACTCAAACAAAAACACTGATTTTGTTTTGTTTTATTTATTGTGATTCACAAAATGATCCATGCTTTCATCGTCCACTTATCAGACGTTTACCTCTCTCTATCTCTTTCTTTCTCTGTGGGCCTTAAAGAAACAGAAACCCAAAATTATTTGCACTATGTCAATAACATACATCACTGCCCTCAGACAAAGTTGTGGCTCAGTTTTCTTATCAGCTATTATTTTTAAGAGATTGATTTCTTCCGTCTGTGCTTCACTACAATCACTTTGGTTTCTAAAGACTGAATATTTCTAAAAAGGACTTAGAAATTTAAAGGTGACTTATTATGAAAGATTGACATTTTGCACGTTTTTATACTTCCATTTCGGTCTCTACTGCTTCTTTGAAGAAAAAGAAAACACTCTGCCATTTTTTGGCAATAACTTAATATTTTTTGGTGTCTGGAAAAGGAGCCGTTTGAAAAACCTCCCCACTTTTAAGTCACATTTGCACCGTGCTGTTACCTAGCAAGCCCAGCCAAGCCCAGCCCTGTTACCTGGCAACTCCAGCAGAACTCCAGACTAAAATCTCATATGTTCAGAATGATTACATGACACATGTTTTGTGTCGCCCATAGATCTATCCTAACCTGTTCAAGGAAGCATAATAGGTCACCTTTAAGGCTGAAAACTGCTAAATGACGTGAAATTTTATGTTTGAAATCACTTATTGCTGTTGACTGAGCAGCTCTGCACACTCTGGTTGTTCCTCCTGGTGACCTGAGCCGCTTTTTTTGTAGTTTATTTACTGAGCCCGAACCTGATTTTCACTGTGTTGGTGTGCAGTAATCTTACATGGTTGCATCTGTATCTTTTACGGTGGTAAAAGTAAAAAAAAAGAAAAAACAGAAGAAAGAAACCCCAGAAGCTTCTCAGGTACAACTGTTCTGTTTACATCATTCACTCTGATATTGTAGATATACTTATTATGCACATTAAACTGTTCTTTCAGTGGATCAAATTGTGGAAAAGAAGCAGGATGTTTCTAATCATGTGTCAGTGCAGTCAGTGTTAGTGTTGGAGGTGATTTCCATACATTAAATTTAACGCTCAAGCTTTCTGCATGATATTAATTTTTATGAACATTTAATGATTTTATGTGAAGCCGCTCTGGTTTAGTTTCTCTGTCGACACATAAAATATAATGTATTTGGTTGTACTACAGAAAAATCTGCTTCCTCAGACATTTAGTCATGTTAAAAAATGAGGACACCCCGAGAAATTATTTCTTTGCTCTAAAAGAAGAAAAGTACATTGTTTTACATAATAAACACAGGGGGGGGAAATCCCCCAGGATCTCATTGAGACCCAGATCTGCTTCATTACATTCTATTCCTTCATTTTCAGTCAGTTCGTTGTGAATTTTCCGGCATGTTTTGGGTCATTTTCAAGTTTAAAATGGCCCTACTTTAAATTTTTCATGATGACTTAAATTAGTTTGAGCCGGACATTTGGTTCACGTTAAAAATGTCCTCTGTTCTTGTATCCAAATACAGGGTTTCAAAAACTCAATTGTTTTATGAATGGCATTTAAGACTAGTATCGTGACAGAAATGTATGGACGTGGCTGGGCGACGATAGCCACAAAAAGCTAGCTACTTAGCTAGCGGGGATATGCTAACAGTGAGATGTCACTAACTTCAAGTTACAGAACGCGTTGAAGACGACACAGAAAGTACAAAAGGAGAAATAGTGCGTTTAATATCAACAGTAGCAAGATCCTGCTGTAGATTCCGAGAGGTTTTTGAAGACTTGTTTTAGCATCTTCAAAAAAGTCCGATTAGACCTTCTTTTAGTGTTGTAGTTTGGTCGTCACCTAGAACAGGGCGGCGCTGGTCATCCTTAAACGGAGCCGTTACAGAAACAAAGATGGCGGCCAAAGCAAAATGGGAAAGAAAAACTGTCCTAACAGAGTCCGGTGTGGGATAAAGAAAGTATTTTATGCGGTTGTTTTTAAATATAAACGAGCTCCTTAAGTTTCACATCAAAAGCGCTTATTCACCCAAACTGAATGACGGACCGCGTAAAATAAAAAAAAAAATTGCCTTTTATGTTATTGGTCACCATACTCTTAAAGAGAAAACTCAGGTCTTTACGAAAATAACAGCTTATGAATTAATCATTAGTAGATCATTAGACTAACTCGACCGATCTTGCATCCATGTGAGACCTCTTCCCTACCAAACTTACCAGCGCCTTCATTTCTTTTAATATTTTACTATATTGATAAATCTGATTAATACCTAAATGTCCCAAAATTAAATGTTAGCAAACAAGCTTTAGCAGGGTGTCCTCATTTATTCATGACTGTAAATCCAATTCAGTCCTTCAATTTTTCTGGCAGGCCAGAATGAAGCATTTCTTTAGTAACTAATTGATGTCAACTCAAAATAAAAAGCAGAGGTGTGATGACATAATTCATAACTGTTGATTTATGACTCCAAACAACTTCATACACAATAAAAAAAATAAAGACGGCACATTTGATGGTTTCTGTCCAGTTTTCTTCAAAGAACAAGTAAGACATGTTTTGACTTTAAGATTTATTTTATGACAACAATATGGATGTTTAATATTATTACATTGCATTTAGGATTACAGCATTATTTTATTCAGAGGTTGACCCGGTCGTGGTACTTCTGATACGGATCATTAAGGAACCAGTTTCTCCTTTTCCAGTAAGAAGAAGTCATTTTGTCCAGGAGTTTGCACTGAGTCTTGTTACAGAAAACGATTTCCCTCAAGCGCTTTCGTCTGGCGGGCAGCTTCTTCCACAGCTTCTTCTTGTACCCAGCCTGGTCAGAGGGCAAGAACTCTTTGTTAAATGCAATTTATGCAGAAACCAGAGATTCTGACAGGTAATTAAAAAAAGGCACACCTTCCGCCTGATCCAAAGGCCACAGTGCAGCCGCATAAACCGGTCGGTCACTGCGCTTACTGATTTCCTCTTTCCTTTCTTCAAGCTGAAATACGTCAGGTTTCTGCAGGGTTGCCAGGTCAGGCTGGGAACCAGAGCTGAAACCCTGAAACAGCACAAAGAGACTTTAAGTAAAATGGAAAGGAAACAAAATTTAAAAACTTAGGAAAATATCCAGAGGTCATGTTTTGATGCAAATATGTAACTTTTCAATCTTTAAATATCTCACTTCATAATACTGTAAATTTATTACTTTAATCATATAAAAACTTTACTTTTTTCTTGCAAATTTGTGACTTTGACACAAATATTTAAGTTTTTTCTGGGAAATATGGGATGTAGAGCAGTGGAAGTAAACAACATGATTTTTCCAAAACCACCTAAAAATAGTGTACAACTACCACAGATGGATCGAGCAGGAAGTAAACAACCAGATGCATCATGTTTGTCAGGTGAGAATTTAATCTGTCTGCAGATTAAATAAACACCAGTTCCTCAAAATGTTTTTCTCTGTTCATTTATCATGATTTTTCCCTCCTTCTGAACCAAATAAAAAAATCATATGTCAGTATTTTTAACACTCATTCCATCCAACAACTGTAGCTTCAATGTTTTTGGGTTACATGATTGTGAGAAACGTGACTGGTTGTCGTTTAATTATGTGGAGAAAAGTGAGACTTTATGCTGTTTCCATCCACTGATGCTTATGCAACAACCAGGGGTGCACCGACTGCAGTTTTCTGGCCGCTCGCCGATTACTGATTTTTTAAAAAGCTTAATCTGCCGATTACGATTTTGTCTGAAACTAATTTTTGTCTGAAATGTTGCTCAATATAGCAAGTTGTTGAGTTGGCAACAGTTGGGTCACTATTGTTAATTGTAAACATTCAGACATAACTTCATGGGCCGGTCTGTCAGTCAAACCTTTCTCACCAGAGAGCATTAGAGGTCAGATTCTTACACATTTGCCAAGCTAGATAAGATCGGTGGATAAGATCGGCTTCATATGTAAAAATCAGCCGATCACCGATCTCCTAAAATTAAGAAAATCGGCACCGATATATCCATCCATCAATCCATTTTCTAACACTTTTGTCCCTCAGTGGGGTCCTGAGGGTTGCTGGGGCACCGATAAATCACTATGAACTATTCACAGCTGTTGAGAGAAATTGGACTGCTGACACTTTATCTCTTGCCATTGCAGTTGTGAGTAATAAAATGCAGAATGTGCTCAATATTGAGATTTACATCCCTCTGTAAGGGTGCTGGTTGGTCAGATTTACAACTAGGAGGTTGTAAATCCTCCTTTTCTCTGTATAAATTTCCATAAAATCTCAACTTTATGAGCTAAAAAGCTGATGACTTTGCAAGCAGGTAGCTGTTACACATGGATTAACTAGCTCCGACTTTCAGACGTAACGTCGTCAGTCTTCGTCAACCTTCGGCTGTGATCTCGAATGCCCCGTGCCCATTTCTTTTTTACACGCATTTCTCGATTTTGGTAATCAAAAATGAATATAACTATCGTGAAATATAAACACCGCTTATAAAATTGTAATAAATAGACGTTTACCGCTGCAGGAGGGGGTAGCGGGGCGTCAAAGCCACAGTAGCCCGGACGGGAGCGCAGACAGCGGCTGTAGCTGTTCCGAAGAGAGGCTGAGCCCGGATGAACCCGGACAGCTGACGGATCTGAGGAGAACTGGTTCCGACAAAGCGGTATAGAGGTCTCAGCAGCCCTGGTATAAAAACGGAGACATGATAAAACAACAACGGGGAGGAAAAAGCAGATTTTCCCCACTTTAGTAACCACCAGAACGTTCAAGTTAACCGGGTCGGACCACAAAATATTTCCTAAAATAACACTAACAACATAAAATCGACAAATTCAACGCACACAGAAACAACAAGAAGAAAAACATTAAAAACACACCTGACAACCTTCTGACCACCGCGGCCGCCATGTTTTCTTCTTTTCTAATTCCTACCTACGGTATCCTACTTGGGCAAATTTCTTTCATTCGCTTGTAAAGTTAACCTACATGCTGAACATCACTGCCCCCTAGCGTTCATTGCAGAACACTTGCAGTTGTTTACAGAATCTCCGAAATGTCTCAGTAAATATCTGAAATTTTTCCTTTTATCCTGCACTGAACTACTTTAAACATAAAAGGATTGGGGTCACTGAAAAACTTTTTTTTCTCAGAATTTTGAGATTATAGTCAGACTTTTGGATTTTTAGTGGACTTTCTTAATTTTCATAAATTGTCAATGGTTATTAGTATTTTACTTCCCCGCTCCTATGCTTTTCTATAATCCCTTAGTCCAGAGTTTCTGAAGTTTTTTATCTATGGACTCTCGTATCTGAGTATTTTCAGAAGAATTTAACCCTGAACATTCAGTCATCCAGGCGTAAAAATTATCGCGACAGGCCCAATGTAATCAGCTGAATCTTAAACTGTGAAAGCACCAAATAAAGTAAAATCAGATTTAGTCATTTGTATAATATAATCCTTGATTGACATTGTGGTCCACACTACATACCAGTTGGCGGCGGCGACATAACAGCAATAAAGCAAAAATGTTGATGTTTGGAGAAAGATGGGGGGATGGTGAAGTCATTGGCCAAAATTATAACTTTTAATATCTCAGAAACGAAAGCTGCACAAACAAAAATTTTAACGGCACAAACCTTCACAAACGGAGCACTAACGAAGTAGCCCACTTTCGTTTGTTTTGGAGCAATATGGGGGGATAGTGAACTTTGGATGACCTAAAAAATAATTAATATCTGAGAAAACAAAACTGCACAAACGATGATGATGATTATGTTGCTCAACATCCACAGCAGGTGGGAGACAAAGGTTACATCCAAGATAAGTTTGTCATGATTTGTGGAGTGAGTGGTGAGGTAAGACGCAGGCAGCCCAGTATGAAGATGATGATTTTAATGACTAATCCACAGAACGGAACACAGGTGTAGCATGCACCTCCTCTGCTTCATAAAAAGGACTGTTCCTCTTCTAAGTAAAAGGTCACATGAACCTCAATACCTCTTTTATTTGGACAAAAATATGTCTGGAGGTATTTTAAATCATTCCCCCCAAAATAAAATTACAGAGCAATGTGAGGTACAGAAATGTGGTTTGTTGCCCGAGGGCAAAGCCATGCCATAGAGGGTTTTAATTTGAAAAACGACATTATGTATCTGAAAAAAAAAAAATATTGTGTGGGCAAAAAATAAAGCACATATGTGCAACCTCAGTTAAAATTGGTCTTATAGGTGACCCTGTATCATCCTGAAGTCAGAGAAGTACCTGGTAAGGTACTGTTTATGTAATCTGAAAGGGTTTTTTTGCATGTCAAATGTCAGCAATTTTGATTGATATTGATCACATATGTGGTTTACAGAATTTTTTGCCAACATAATATGTTTTAATTTATTTTCAGCTACATGATTTCCTTTAGTGTTATGGCAACATATCCAATATCTGTCATTCCCTAGACCTTTCAAAATAAAACTAAATTGCACAATAAAAATGCCTAAACAAATATCAATCGTCCTAACTAAATTTTATAAAATACAAACAAACCATCTTACAAATAACTTAAATATTTCCTATTTATGGCTCTAACATTTAGCAAATCAATTAACACAAAGGTTTACATTTTTAAAGCCGCAGGAGAGAAACATGAATCAAACATAAACCGGAGGTCTGCTTTTATTTTGAAAAGCCTGCCTGGGGTCCAATCAGAAATTGAAATTTTAAGTTAACTTCCATTGCAATCAAACTCTCAGGAGTTTGATAGTACATGCAAGAGAGTTTGACTGTGAATGTGAGAGAGTTTGATAGTTTGACAATATGTGTAAGAGTTTGATAGTAAATGTAAGAGAGTTTGATAGTCCGTGTAAGAGGATTTGACTGTGAATGTGAGACGGTTTGATAGTTTGACAATATGTGTAAGAGAGTTTGATAGTAAATGTAAGAGAGTTTGATAGTACGTGTAAGAGAGTTTGTCATTAGAACAGACATCAGGACATAATTTCTCCAAGACAGTACCTAACCCTACTGCCCCTCATTATCATATTAAAGCAGAAACGAAGAGGGGAAAATGAAATGTCATAAATAAGGAAATATTAAATGAATAAGGGAAAATGGGAAAAGTATACATTTTTCAGAAAAATGTTGAATGAAAAATAGATTAAGGAAAATTGGCAAAATAAAAAAGAGAAACATGAGAAATTGATCAATTAAACCAGGAAATTGAAAAGTGGGTTAATGAAAAAGGGAAATTGAAAAGTGGTTAAATGAAAAATAGATTAAATGGATGAAGGGATAAATGAAAAATGGGTAAACAAAAAGGAAAAATTAAAATTAGACATGAAAATGGGAACATAAAAAATGGTTGAATTAATCTGGGAATAAATATAAATGAACAAATATAAAAGGGAATAAAAATGACAATTATTTAACTTATTTATTTCACCCACTTATTTATTTAATTTTGGCTGAAATGGCTCTCCATAGAGTAGAAGCTGCAATATTTTTAAATGATAAACTGAAAACTGAGCTGTTTATCAGATGTACAGATTTCCTCAACTTCATTTGTCTTCTTTAGTGCCTTTCATTCAAATAGGTAGCTACAGAAGATAAGTAAAACTAGAAAATTAGAGCATCCAAAATACAATTCTTAAATTCCCTGGAAAAGTACCAAAAAAAAAAAAAATTAGAGAAATGTCAGGCTCATAAAGCAGAAATTGATCGCATGAGCTTGATTTATTTAATTATCCTTTCTTCACAAAAAAGAAAACAAGTCCCTGACCTTTATGAAATAAAAAAGAAATCCAGTTTTTGCTTGTGTAAAACCTTCAGAGCAGCTTCTGCTTCCTGAAATCCTCTGCCAATATTTTGATTTATTGACGGTCTCCTATGGAAACATTCCTCTGCAGACATGCTTATCTGATATTCAGATGCGCCATTTGTCACAGTCTTTGGATGAATATTTAGGTCTGCTTCCTCAGAGAATAAGAGTTCAGTGCTGGAGGATTAAATATATATTTTGTGACAGAAGTGCTTATGGGTTGTTCAAGATAGCAGAAGATATTTTCATCTTGGACCTGCAGTGTGAACCTGTTTATTTTTACAGATAAAGTTCTGTGTTGGTTCAGTATGTGTGCAAAAAGTCATAATTTCTAGACTGAGAACAGATAAAAATCAAATTAATGTTTTATTTATTTTACTTTTAAAACCCACAAATGAAACATCCAACATAATATACATCAAAATAAGCAAATAAACAGCAGATAATTTTCCAAAGGAAAAAACAAGCCAAATATAAAGAAACAACATTTTTACAGCACACTGAACGTATCCAAACAGCTGGATGTGGGATAAATTTAACTGAAGTGAACAATGCCTTTATTATTCTCCAACAATGAAATAAAACCGTAAAAAGTGCTTTCCATAATAAAAAAAAACATGGTTTCCACCACATTTTAAAGTAAAACTCCAATTATCCAACATTAAAGTACCTTAGAGGCTGTTTGTCTCAGTTAAACAGTTTGTAAAAGATGATATCGCAAATCCCAGAATTACTCACCTCTGTTTGTCGCTGTCATTTTAGGTAATTAACATGTTTACAGGCACCAGTTCAGAACTTTAAAGGGGACCTATTATGCAAAATTCACATTTTCTCTTTGATTTGGATCTCAACTTCTTAAAACAGTCCAAGTGCTTAAAAAAATAATAAATAAACAAAAAAACACCCAGCTGTGTCTGGAAAATTAGCCATTTCAAAAACATCCCAATTCTTAAGTCACAAAGGGTGCTGCACCGTTACCTAGCAACCTCAGCAGAGTTTCGCTCATCACCTAGCAACAAGCGCCACGCTCCAGCACTTCTGATCAACTGGTTTTACTGCTGCATGCACTGTACAATGGCTGCTGAAAAATACATTTTTTTGTTGTTGACTTACCATCATGTAGCCACTTTCTGGCTTCTTGCTGGTTGTGCGGGAGGCTCTACTAACGCTTTTCAAAGAGGTATGGCTCTATAATTGCACATCTGTTTGCAGCCATTTTCATATATGACTCCAAATGTTGAGCTTATTTGGAAGTGACAAGAGTACCTAAAACAGCCCAAAATAGGCAGAACTTACCAGACTAAAATCTCATTATCTAAGAGAGATTTTATGTAAAAAAATGAACATTTTTTGTGCAGCCCATAAAACTATCCTAATATGTTGAAGGAAGCATAATAGGTCACCTCTGAAGTTACAGTTGAGTTTGGAAAGGGTTCACCAGCCAGCATAGACTGGTTCTGTGTCGCAGGGCAGGCCGTAGTACCGACCCTGAGGTCGCTCTTTGCGCAGTAGAGGAGCCCGGGCGACCGCCAGCTCTCCGTCAGAGTCCCGCCGTCGACGAAGAACCAACAAAATAATGAGGAGTAAGGCCACTGAAGAACAGAGACAGGAAGTGATCAATCAAAGATTGCACTGATGTTACAGCATGACTCTGATTATTCATTTTGTTTTAACTTCAAACAGCTGACTGTGCCGCATTTAGTCATAAGATCGAGTTACGTATGAAGATAAAACAAGAAAAGAAGAAATGTGTTCTGATATCACCACTTCTTCCTGAAAGACGCAATGAGTTACAAAAAACAGGTTCCACAAGAAAAAAACAAACCCAACATATACTAAAATAATTTAGAGACTGATTTAGTACTGAAATTTGGGGTGAGTGATATCACCTAAAAATAAGATTTCTGATTTTAATAAATTTTTTCCTCTTTCTTTTCTAAAGAGGAAATTACAAATGATAGAAAATATTTTCAAAAAGTGGCTTTCACTCCAATCATTCCTTCTTTGAATTAATTTTTAATTAATTTTTTAATTATCATATTTTATTTATCACTACATAAGGGATCAGTGAATCCGCATATGAAACTGGTGGGTTCGGTACCTCAAAAAAGGTTAAGAACCACTGAAATAGAAGCTGTAAAACACGATGGTAAAACAAGATGGCGGCCCTGGGCGCGCTCACATCACACCTTACTGTGAAAAACCATGGGGTCCATTGGTGGGGGGACCAGATTTTAAAAAATAGATTAATTTAGAGCAGCTTATTTTTCTAACTTCTGTCATTTTGTTCAAACCAACCACTCACCACCTCCTCCGATGACCAATAGAGCGATAGTAACCGGCGCCAGTTCACAGGTATCCCCTGCTTTCCTGAAGAACGTCTCCATGCAGTAACCCGGAGCCGTGCTGCCTTTGGGGCAGAAAGCATCGCTCGGACACTGAATGGGGTTCACGTCGGGGCTCTGAAAGAAAACCGCTCCGTCATACAACGAAGGTATTCTGCTGCGCTCCAGTTGCCTGGGAAGTGGGAACTCGGAACTGCGATTTGACGAACTTGCTATTGTAACCCAGGATATCAGAAAACTTATTAAGCACTTATAATAACAGACAGACTGTATTAGCCTGTCCGACATTAGCGTCGTCCCTCCCTTCCCGCCTCTCTTAACAGAACATCCGGTTACATTTTCAAAATAAGAGTATAAATCACACTGTTTTAATAAAAAACTGTAGTGATTTTTCAAAGTTGTTTTTAAGTAGGGAGGACTAAATGCTGATAACCTTTTGGTTAATGAAATAATGTGAAACTGACATAAAAAGTTAAAAAAAATTAATAAAGACATTAAAAAGAACAATCAAAAAGTAATATAAACTGGCCTTGAGACAAAGAAATTGTATTTAAGTTCTTGTTTTCTTGTTCATCTTTTTAAAGCAGTCACCCCAGATGATTTCTGTAAGTTCCTGAAAGAGTTCTGCTGCTGGAAGTAGCCAGTGTTTCTTCTTTAGAAACGCCAACTTTGAATCGGCAGAGAACCCCTTTTCTAAAAAGTCGGAATTTCAACATGGCGACCCCATAAACATTGTTTGCAAATCGCTCTTACAAACAAATAATTGTAAGCTTTACTTTTCATAAACAAACAAAATAAAAATTTCAGTTTAGAGTTGTAAGCGCTATATTTAGCATTGATTTTTAGACTGACCTTTTTATATGTTTTGTAAGATAAGCATGTTTTACTCTTGATGTGAGAAGCAGCCATATTGAAGCACATGTCTTCCCAGTGGGAAATATGACTTTTGAGGGCATTTCAATTGACTTTTCCAACTGGGAAGTCCAAATTTCCCAATTCCAAGTACAACTGGATGCAGCATTTCTTCCAGTTCAACCATAGTTCTGAGAGTGTGTGGCGCTCACAGGGCAGTAGTGGTTCTCGGGGCAAAGGTCACAGCTCTCCTGACCCCAGAGGATCTGGTAGAAACCACTGCTGCAGATTTGACACATCGTCTGATGGGGAGCCTTGTGCATGCCTGTTGAAACCAAACTGGATTCACAACAATTCCTCTGCTTTTTTGTTGGATTTTTAAAAAACAAACTGCAGGAAAATGCTAATGTGAATACCTGGTCGGCAGGGGGTGCAATCTTTAGCAGCGGTCTGCAGAGCTTCTGTTCCTCCGGGACACATCGGGCACTGTGTGCAACCAGACGAACTGCCGACAGAAGGTAAGATGCTTACGGTTGTTTAAAAAAAAACCCGACTGGATTTCAAGGCTGCAGTAAGTAAGACCGAAGATGGGTTTCCACCGCAAAAAAATTTTTGGTCCAGTTTCTAGTGAAAATATCTTAGTACACTTGAAATCATTCAGAACTAAGTATCTTTCAGCAAGATATAGGAGCTTGTTTTAAGTAAACTATTCCTTATTATTGATTTTTTTTAAAATAGATTATCAGATTATTTAATTCAAAACAACATTTTCAAACGTTATAAGTGAAATAATCTGCCAGTGGAACTAATGGTTTTTTAAATCAATATTAAGAAATTATTGATTTAAAACAACCTCTTATATTTTGCTGAAAAGTTACTTGACGGGCTGGGGTTGCTAGGTAACAAGGCTGGGTGCAAGTACAGTTGCTAGGTAATGTCGCAGTGCCTGTCGAATGTGACTAAACAATTCGGGTTGTTTTGAAATGGTTCATTTTCTAGACACCAAAAATGTTAACTTAGTAACAAAAAACAGCTGGGTGTTTTTTTTTAGAAGCAGTAGAAACTCAAATGGAAGAATAAATGCACACAAAATGTGAATTATGCATCGTAGGTCCCCTTTAAAGATGCATTTGTTTCCAACAAATGGAATCGTGACCAGGTCTTTGTTGTTCGGTTTCTGGAAAGAAAAAAAAATCTGATAATTTTTGCTAAATCTGAGAAATATTTGAAGAGATCAAAGTGTAAAGCTAATTAGAAAAGAAAGTGGGTCATGCTGTGAGTGGAAATTACTCTGAGGAAGAAAAGTTTTTCTTCCTTCTAAAGAAAGATTAACAAAGAAAAAAACCAATGCAAGTGTCAAAGTTCTCCTGACTTTAAAGCTGTTTTGATCGATGAAATGATAATCCATGTGCAGAAGCCTAGCAGAAACTAGTTGGTTATAATAATCCAGTCTAGTTTTCTTGATCTTCTTTTATTTAGGAACTGAAAGCACCACTGTGTATAAATAAACAAAAATGCACAGAGCAAATAAAACACACAGAGTTCCTCGGGAATGCTTTGGGAAGCTGAAAAAAATTTCTCTGCAGAATCTCAGACAGGAAGCGTCTTTCAGAGGCCGAACTACAAGTCACCGAGACGAGATAATACACGGCGCTTTGATTTTTATGCAGTGAATACTCAGAGCCCCAGCTGTTCAGTCCGTGTGCGCACGCGCGTGCGTGTGTGTGTATGCGTGTGTTTGTGTGTGTGTGTGTGTGGTGACAAACACAGCCATGGGATGGAGGCATGTGATGTTCAATTTAGAGGTTAGATGACTGATTATTTTTTTCCCCTTTTTGCACAAAAACAGACAAACATTTGACCATTTTGGGTCCTGGTTACAGAACAAAACAAACAAAAATATAAAATAAGAACAAGTTACTTGCAAAAGCTTCCCTGGGGACATGGTGTGCAGGAAGTAGAGCCGAGCTTTGATGCAAACAAACCTGAAAGCAGAAGGTGGAAAATAACATGCGTGAGTCACAGTTTCTATCTGATTTTAGATTGCAGTATTGTAAACATGTCCTCCACATATTTGAGCTGCACTTCGACGTGAATCTATGTTTTTCACTTCTTCATATTGATTTTCTGTCACTGATTAACAACACAGGAATGACTTTTAGATGAAAAAGTAAAACACATACCTGGGGAACAGCTTGTGCAGCTTTCTGCAGCCGTGTCATTATTGAAGGACCCAGCAGGGCATGGGTGGCACAATGGGCTCCCGGTGAAACTGGAAGGAAGGAGAAAATCAAGCTAACAGATAAAAAATAAAACCTTAAGGGTTAGTTTTAGAGATGTGAGGTTTTACTTTGTGTAGGAGCCCCGACTGCAAGCCAGACACTCCTGTTGTCCTGCCAGTGGCTGGTAGAAACCTGTCTTGCATGGAAGACAGGCTCCAGGAAATATACAGAGCCCAGGATCAGGGCAGCATGTACACAGCAGCGTGTCTGAGGAGGTAGAGAAAAAACTCTTCAATTCATTCAGGGAGAAACCTAGAACAGCGTAACAGGGCCATTGAAGATAGGAAGAGAAGAGGAGTAAATTTTATGCCAAAAGATTTCTGAGTTCGAAAAGTTAAAATTTGCTAGAAAAACTATAAAATTTTGAGATTAATCTCAGAAATTTTCAAGAAAAATACTTGACATTTTTCAGGTTGAAAAGTTGAAACTTTGCAAGAAAAAACTTTGTCCAAAAGTCAAAATTTGACTTTCAGAAATTTGAAATTTCTGAGATTGTCTAGAAAATTTGCTACAAATTTGAAAAATGAAAAATTTTCTAGACTATTTTAGAAATTGTAGAAAATTTCTGAGATTCATCTACAAATTTCCGAGTCTTTTTCTGGAAAATTTTTGAGATGAATCTCACATAATATTTTTGTTTTTCCAGCAAATGTCCATCTTTTCTAATTCAGAAATTTTCATGTTTTTTTCTAGGAAATTCCTGAGAGTTTTTGGCAGGAATTTGCTACATCTTTTTTTTTATGTATAAAATGGCCGTCGTAGAGAACCGAGACGGCAGACATGTTACAAATGTAGAAGGTGGAGATGGACGATATGGATTCAGAATTTTATCGCGATATTTTGTGATATTATTGTGACAATAACAAGGATTATGATAACAAAAAAATTATTTTGCACGTTTTTGTACTTTCATTTGGGCTCCGGCTCCTCCTAAAATTTCCCCAAGCGCTTAAGAAAACCACTGCTTCTGAGTAATAAGTTAATGTTTTTTTTATGTCTGGAAAATGAGCCGTTTCAAAAACCTCCAGATTTTTAAGTCATAATCTGTGAGCGCTTAACCGTTACTTAGCAACCATAACCGAGCCCAGAGCCGTTGCCTAGCAACCCAAGTGGAGCTCCATTTTGTTTGGTCAGCTGGTTTCATTGCTGAATGTGCTTCACAACAACTGCTGGAAAAGACAAATGTTTTGTTGTTGACTTACTATTCAGAAAAAAAAATGTTTGTATAATGTTCAGAAACAGTTGTGTATCCGTTTGTTGCCATTTTCAGTGTAAACATTGAGCTGGGGGGCGTGGCCAGCAACAGCTTATTTGGATTTAAAGTGACAAGACGCCCTTAAATAGCTCAAAATAGGAAGAACTGAGCAGACTAAAATCTGACTATCAAAGACTGATTTTGGTGTAAAAAGTGCAATGAACATGTTTTGTTTCGCCCATAGACCTATCCTAACCTGTTCAGGGAAGCCTTTTAGGTCATTTTTAACATAAATAACAGAAATTTTGCATGAAAACAATAAGAAATGTTTCTCGATAAATGTTGAACGATATAATAATTGCCCACTTTTAGTAGAAGGTCTGGAAAAAGCAGACGGCTGATGTAAATTCAGAACTACTGACTCACTGTTGTCGTACTGTGACCCTGGCGCACAGGCCTCACAAGTAGAAGCGTTGAAACTGAAGCAGCCTGGGGTGGTGCTGCTGAAAATCACGGGTGTTGGAGTCACAACGGTAGCATTCTGCAGCGCAGTGGTGTTCATCACCACAGGGGTGAGTGTGGTTTGGCTCTGCACCAAGCCTGAGGGAGAAGAACCCGGTCATCCATCCGCAAACAGCTGTCTGACAAGACCAGGACATGAATACCCAACCTATAAAACCCACAGGAATGATGTGGACCGGTCTGCATCGTTCAAATCTGGATGCTAAACCTGATCTTCAATAAACGACCAAAAATCTGCTCAGTTAAACTTAGTTTTCAATATTTTATCGTTAATATTTCTATAAACTTTTTGTTGTTGCTGTACTTGATGTTGCAGTCAGACACGTTTTCACTGTTGTTGTTTATTGTTGAGGTTTCCTGGTTTAGCTACGCGTAGCGCCACAGGATATGGTGCTTCACTTGCCTTGTCATTTACTGTTCTAAGATTATAAACTACTTTCTGGTGAGCTAAATATTTAGCTTCAAATTAAATATTTAGGTAGCTAACTAAATATGTAGCTAGCTAAATACATATTTAGCTTCAAAACCTTGCTATCTAAATATTTAATTTGAAACTAAATATCTAGCTTGCACACTAAATATTTGTTTAGTCTAAATATTTAACTGGCTAACTAGATATTTAAGTTGAAAATAAATATTTTGCTTGCTAAATAAACATTTTGGATTGAAGCTCCTTATTTAGCTTGCTGACTAAATATGTAGCTTCCCAACTAAATATTTATTCGGAAATACATTTTTAGTTTGAAGCTAACTATTTAGTTTACCAACTAACTATTTAGCTTGCTAATACACATTTAGCTTCAAAATAAATATATAGCTAGCCAGCTAATTATCTTTGTCTTAAGCTAAATAATTAGCTTGCTAATAGCATATTTGTTTTAAGCTAAACTTATAGCTTGCTAACTAACTCACAGTTAGCAAACTGTTGCTAACTGTGACCTTTATAAAAAAAACAATATAAAGTATAACTGAAAAATAAATCACCATTTTTTTTTGCTCTTATGACAAAAAAAAAAAACTTTAAACTGACGTCCATCAGTCCGGAGGCGCCTCAGAGTCTAGGACCTGAACAAAAAATATTGCTGTTTATTTTTTAGTGTATAACTTTACAAACGGCACAACCACAGTGGACCATCTTCAGACCCAAACCATGAAAATCCAGACTTTTAAAAATAATCACAAACCATACTTTATTTACTCATCATAGCTTGTTGAAGTTAGCTAAATTGTGGTTATTTTTACTTTTTTCATTTTTGTTCTTCATCTCATGTCCCCCTGAAGAGCTCAGGCGACCCCAGGAGGTCCACGCCCCACACTTTGAAAAGCCCTGACTTAGACTAAATACGACTCCAGCTCCGTGATAAATGGCCAGGTCTAAGTTTTTCACCCGGAAAAATGTTTGTGATGAATAACTTCCATATGAAATCCGTCCTGAGTGGCATGCTAAAGTGGAGGCAGCAGGTAGAAACGCAAACAGAGCCCATATTGTGGCGCTAATCACAGAAGGCATGTGCTTAACTGCTTTCTTGAATAGGAGCCACCATCCTCATAAAATTAAATTATTCAGCAGCGTGGAGTCATGTGATGGTCAGAAACCTCCGAAAATATTAAAGCAATTGCAAAAACGACTAAAAGATAAGAGCGTTTGGGGATAAAAAGTTATTCTACTGTGAGCAAAACAAAAGAAAAAGCTCCAACTATGCAGTTATATGTATAATCTTGTGATTAAACCCGAAAAAAGTCAGATAAAATAGTTTTAAGCAAGTTATGAAAGGAATATCTGAAGAAATATTCACAACAAAATCAGAGTTTTGTAGAATCTGGGTTAAATTATTTAATCTCCGAATCTAGAGTTTCATTATTTTTCTTTCAAAACCGCTACTTTTTTATTTTCTCCTGTTTTGCTGAAACTCACCGATGAAACAAGCGGCGGTGACGGCAGACAGGAGCCGCAGACGGTCCATCCTCTTGCGGATCAGCCCGAACCTCCAGCCTGGGTCTGTCTGCAGCATCTCATCCCGCAGCGGCTCTGAAAACACCAGAACCTTATTCAGCCAAGAATCAGCTCTCTCATCGCTGTCATATGACAAAATGCGCGTCATGTGATTTTACTTTGGAACTTAAAACCGAGAGAAAATGGGCAGGAGCCGGAGCTGCTGCAGTTACAGGCAGCGTCCAGCAGGGACGCCACTGCCCCAAAAAGACACTCAGGAATTCTTCAATTATTTATGTTTCATATTTTTTATTCACGTCAGTAATTTCTTACGTTAAATATTACAGTTTAAATGAATTATTTATTATATTAAATATTGTTTTCATTTAGATCATCCATTTATTATATGACATATTTTTATTTGCATCAATATTTTTGTAAATAATCATGTATTTAATTAATTTAGCTCCGACATCAACATCTTTAATGTTATATTATTTTGCACAACAATAATTTACTATGTAACATACTTGTCACTTACATAAATTATTTCCAATGTTATATATTTTATATGTGGATCAATAATTTTTCATCCAACTCTGTTCAGATCAATTCTGAACAGTATCGTTCATGTTATATATTTTATGTTCATGTCATATTTTTGACATTTTTCTGTTTATTTTAGGTTGTGCAAAACATTTTTTATTCATTTCAGTCATTTATGATGTAGATTTTTTTTATTTACATAAATCTTTTTATTCATCAAGTATTTACATATTTTTCTTGACATTAAGGTTTTATTATGTAACGTACAGAATGAACCAAAGCAAATACATGATATCCTAAAATGAACAACAAACATCAAAACATACTTTAGTATTTCATCTTGTGACCTCGGCTCAGTTCCTTATTTCACAGTTCCTCATTCTCTGGAAGTGATTAATTTATTTTACTGTTATTCTTTCATGTTTTATTATTAATATTTGCTTGTTTTAACTGTCTGTTCTCTTGATTTGATCATTTAATTGATTGTATCTCAAGTAGTTTAACATTTCTCTGTTTAAACTTTGACTGTATGGAAAGCCCTTAAAGATAAAGCTTATTCTCTTTGTACGGCAACAGATATGTTAACATAATTCCGATCTGGTCTTCTAAGTTGGTGGGAAAACAGGGAGCAGGTTAGTGGAGGATGTGTTCTGGAAAACTCCCATGTGAGTCAGAGGTTGAAGGTTCACTTCCTGTTTTCACCTCTTTTTTGCTTCTTGAAGCTGTTGGAGGAACTGAAACAAAAATATGGTCTTAAAACAAGAGTGGTGCAACAAACTGTGATTCTGTGAATAAACTTCAGGCACACTGGGACGTTTTTAATCAGATTTAATGGATTGAAAATGAGTCAGAATGGTTTAAAATAATAAGATGAAACATGAATCATATCAGGGAGTATCGTTCACATGTTTTTACATGTTTTTCTCCGAAGAGGTTGAATCACTTGGTGTTCTGCACGAAGCGGGCTAAGCTCTGCTCCAGTTCCTCCCATGTTGTCTCCCTTAGCTCTTTCTGGAGGAAGGAAGGAGAGGAGAGGAGAACAACTGATGTCGAAGCAGGAAGACTGATGGATCCCTGTAGGAACCTCACCTGACCAGACGCTCTCCTGGCGAGCCTTTTGCCGGGTTTGGCCTGGCTCCGCTCAGCTTCCTTCATTTTGTGGAACGCCTGTTTCTTATCCTCCAGCTTCTTCTTCAGAGCCACAATGGTCTCGTCCTCATTCACCACCTGCTTCAGGAGCTCCTGCTGGGAACGCTGTTCCTCTTTCCTGCAAGGTGTGCCAAAAGAATTGCATTGCACTTAAATGTATTACATTTCACCTGAGGGACTACAGGTGAAAACTAGCCTTTATGGCTAACTTTGGCTTATAATGCATTGTCAGTTTAGAAATAAACAGCAAAAGCCCCATAAGTGCACGTTGTAATCTGTCACATTTATGTTCAGATTCAGGCTGCAACTAACGATTACTTTAGTTGTTGATTAATCAACTTTTCTGATGATTAATTGGCATATTATGTTACATGTATTGTCCCTTTAGAAATACATAAACAACTAAAGACCCATAAGTGCAAATTGTAATGAAACACGAATCATATCATGTGCATTTATGTTCAGATTCAGGCTGCAACTAATAATTATTATAGTTATTGATTAATCAGATATTCTGATGATTAATTGATTAATTTGTTTGTTTGTTTTTTAAACAGTCACATTCTGTTGATTTTTATTTATATTCCTAATATTTTTTACATAATATTAGCAACAGATTAAAAGATGAAAATAAAAATGAATGAGAAAGTAAATATTTTATTGCCTAACATGTAATTACATATGAACAGTTGATTATTTGTAGAAGCATCTACAGTTAAAATACTTCTTAAACTCAAACCTTTTTGCTTGACGTAACACCAGTACTGCATAGAGCTAATCTGCTGTCTATTTTTGGATTAACCGATTAATAAATAGATAGCAAAAAATGCTTAATCTTTTTAAACCTAACTAGAATTGGGTGCAACTAAAATTATACAATTTGAGGAGTTATGGGTAGAACATATTTACAGACAAGTAAAATTTTCCTCTAAAATGCAGAATGTACTGCTCTGTATATGTTGTTCTTTTGGTATATTGCTTTTTTTTTTTGCGTCTGTATACTCCAGTTAACGATTAATCGATTACTAAATAAATTGATAATGATTCTCATAGTCGATTAATCACGATTAATTTGATGAATCGTGTCAGCTAACCTGTCGGCTGCTTCCTTCGTCAGCAGCTTCCTGTAGAGGTTGATGTTGTCCAGCGTCTCCAGGATCTGCTGCTTCTTCTTCTGCTTCTCCTCCAGGATGTTGCTGCGTCGCTCCTCCTCCTCTTTCTGCTGGTTCTGCCTCAGCAGCGCCAGCCTCTCCTTCAGCTCGGCCAGCGACATCTCACCCAGCAGCTCATGGCCTGCGATCTGGCCCAGACAGACGGCTCAGAGGTCCTGCGGGGATCCCTGACGCCGGCTGTGAAATCCACTTACCTCCGTCTCGTCGAACTTGTTCGATTTGACGATAGGCAGCGACTCAATGACGTGAATTTCGTGGATGATTTGAAACCTTTTTCTGAGCTCCTCCTCTTTTTCCTCGAGGGCTTGGCGAAGCAGCTCCTGGTTTTCCTCTGATACTTCTTTCACTGTGAAATGTGTGTTAAAATCACCATAATTAGTGACGAATCGTAAAATTCCTCTCTTTATGCCATCAAAGGAAAAGGCCTACCGATTTTCTGCTTTATTTTCTTGCTCCTTTCTTGAGCTACTTTTAAGTTAATCCTGTGCTCCATCACTTGTTGCACCAAGTCTCTTACTTCCTTTTCTTCCTTCACCCTTTTTTCTGCATATCTTTGCATGAGGCGAGCAGTCTGTGGGGCAAGAAGATATTTTAAAACTTATTTTCAAAACCATCTGTGGCAAAGAGTTATAAACAACTGAATGCCAGCGTGTCTTCATGCTTTAAAGTGCTGTGTAATCTGCTGTAAAAACTAGGGCTAAAATGATTAATCAGATCAACCGCGGTTAATCAGTTATTGAAATAATTGCCAACTAATTTAGTAATCGATTAATCATTAACTGAGGTATACAGTCTCAAAAATAAAGCAATATTCTGAAAGGCACACAATCAGAGGAGTAATTAACTCAAAATGGTACAAAATACATATTGAATTTAAGATAAAAAATCTTTTGTCTTGACATACATCCTCCTCAGAACTCCTTAAGTGATGTAGTTTAACTTCAAATTCATTAAATTTGGACCATTGTATTTTACAATAAAATATTTGTTTTTTTAATTTAAAAATTGATCTTTTAATGTTTTTCTAATATCGCATAAAAAAGGTTTAAGTAATTCAATGAAAAAATCTGTATATAGTGCCAATTTTCTATGTGATTAATTGATTAATCATCAAAATAATGGACAGAATATTCAATTACTAAAATAATCATTGGTTGCAGCCCTAGTACAGACATTTTCTCAACTCCATGAAGTGATAATTACGCACCTCTTCTTTCTTGCGCAGAGCAGCTTCATGTTTTTGTTCAGCAATCCGTTTGCGAATCAGAGTTATCTCCTTTTCGATGATCTGAGTCTCCAGACGGGTCCGTTCTTCTGCCTGCCGCTTCTCCTGGCGCTCCCGCTCCTCCAGCTCCTTTTGCCGCTGCAGGAAAGGCGACGGGTCTACCGCTCCCTGCACCAGTTTATCTATTCTGTTAAAACAGTTGTTTCCTTCAAATCAGTTCAGCGAAGCAACATCGTTCATATCTGATAATGAAGAGGCAGGAAGGCTGATTAATCAAACCAAACCAGCTAAAACAAACAGCTACTGGGTAAAAAGTTATGTAAAGTTAGTTCACAAGTTGCCTCATGCTCTATGTTTTGTTTTACGTTAGTTCTGCAACTAACGACTATTTTAATTATTGATTAATCTATTATTCTGACAATTAATTGATTAATCTGATTTTTTTATACAATGAAATACATTAAAAGATGCAAATCAACAGTAATTTATTTCATTTTTAAATAAGAAAATAAACATTTTATAATCTAAAATTGAAAGAAAATACAACATTCCTTTAGTGAACGCTTAATCGTTTGTAGCCTCAAAACTTCAACATGTGAAAAGCTCTGTGCTTTCTGCTTCAGTACAGTCAGAGCTGATTTGTTTTTTTGTTTCTTTTATTTTGATTATTGATTAATAATTGGATAGCAAAAGATGCTTAATAAAAGACACTTTAATAGAGGTTGAACCAGGTGACGCTAAAACTGCAACTTGAGGAGTTCTGGATAAACACTAATATTTACAAAGTTTTTCTTATAAATGCAAAATGTTTATATTTTAAAGCTTTGAGTTGATTACTTCTTTGACAATGTTGTTCTCTCAGCAAATCTGTATCCACTTAACAATTAATAGATTATTAAATTAGTTGACAATTATTTCAACAATTGATTAATCCAATTAATCACAATTAATATGATTAATTGTTTCAGCCCTATTTTACTCAGGCCCAAAATTTATTTATAACTAGGTAGAGATATTTTCAGTTTTTCGGGTGAATTTCTCAGAACAAATTCATAAAGCTACTTGTTCAACCTTCAAATCATTTTGTTTCAAAACATTTTTTCTCACATTTGTGAACAAGTTGGAAATGCTTTTGTACATCATGCAACAGATTATGTATAATTCCTACATTTTTAGTTGCTTATTGATTAATATTTTACACGATGAAACAAGGACTTACTTGTTCATTGACACAGATATTTAGCTTTGAGAGATGGACAAAGGATTTTGAGGAAAGTAATCCATGGTGTTTTGTTTTGAGAAATTAACTTAATGTTTTGCAAATGTCAAAAATGATTAGACAAAGGCGTGCAAAGCAACTGAGAAAAATTGTAATCCCAGCTAATTGAATCTATCTGTGTCAGTAATGTATTTTTGGATGTTTTTCATTACCTGTGTAGCTCCTCCTTCACCATACGGTCATGCAAAGCCTCTCTTCTCCAAATAGCTGCATTATTAAGCCTGACTGAGTGGCTCTCCACCTGGAATAATCAGATAAATATCCTTGTGGACGGCTTACACACCGATGATGGAGTGCAGCAGGTGTAACAGGTGATTACTACCATATTAGTGTGAGGAATTTCTTTTGGATGAAAAGACTCAGACTTCATTTTGGCGTCGCCTTTTGCCTTATTCTGGGAAATCACACTCTGCAAAACAAAACAAAGTAGACATTAATTATTCTGTTCTCCCCTAACGATGTACAATGTTATCGATTTAATCAATTAATCAGATTTTGAAAATTTAATTTGTGGAAAATCTAGGTTTTTTTCCACAGTTTTCATAGTTCAGAGTGATGTCTGCACGCCTGGGGCAGCCATTTTGTTTCGCAAGCATATTCTGGACTTTGAATATTGCGGCTACTTTTCTTTTGACAAGAACAAAGTCATAATAAAGGAGAATGAAGAAGTAATATTTTGAGAACTCCAACATAAAAAGTGAAAGAATAAAATGAGGAATGTTGAGCATTTCAGTGAACTTTGCTATAAGTTTTACAGATAACAAAATAATTAATCTTTTAGCACACCGGCATCAAATTAGCATGAGTTTGAAATTATTGAGCAGGTCATGTCAGATCTTGATAATTCTATAAGCTTTTTCTCATAAAACTACTTTTTTCTCTTGATTTTTAGCCATTCTTTATGTGCTAATATTATGACTATCAAAAATTAAAACTTAATCTGGATAGTACTCTGGTGTACAACTCAGAACGAGTTGTAACCAGTTTTTGAAAATATTTTCTGTCATTAGTCATTTCTTTGTTCAGAAATGAAAACAATATAAATAAATAATAACAAATAAATAAGTAAAAGAGCAAATAAATTAATAAACAATAAAGTAAAATAAGGGGACTCTACCTCCGTTTGTTCAGATTTCTCCAGATCCCAACATCTGAAGTGGACCGCATGCAGAAGTTTCTGAGGTTGGAAGGATGCAGATGTGGAAGTGAGAGCGTGTTGGACTGTAAAATAATCTCTACTTCTGCTGCAGATGTTTACTAGTTGGACTGTTTCTCTCTGGGTCGTGATGCAGCTACTCTGTGAAATGCATCTCAGACTAAATAAGTAATAATCATAACAAAATGTAAAAAGAAAAAAACATTTCACTTTCATCTGCATACTGTCTACAATAATTTTGAAGAATTTGAATGAATGTGAGTTACAACAGCATTTCATTTCCGTTTAGGATCAATAAAATACTTTTTAAATTTTAATTTATTTTGTCATCAGATCTCAAAGTGACATTGCACCTCAGCCTTTTCTTTGTTCTTCTCTTTACACTCCTGTATTTTCTGCAGTTCTCTTGGAGACGTGTAAGTACTTCTTGGTACCTACAGAAGCAAAGCAGAACTTTTAGTGCACCAGGAGATATTTCTCTAAAATGTACAATAATTTAAACATATGCTCTCTAAATCAGGGGTGTCCAAACTTTTTTTCTCATGGACCAAAAGTGTCAAGTAAAAAGGGCTTATAAAATCTAAATATTTTCACCTATTCAACAATAAACTAAGAATGTAACAATTGTTGAAAAGTTGTTGAATGTTGGTTTTTAAAAACATTATGGTGGGCTTTAATGGGTTGGCAACATTTTATAATGCTTTTACATTTAAAATTCGATGCATTGTTTATTTTATACATGTTTATGAAATTATTGCAGTTCATAATTTGTTGCCTACTTGGACGTTTATTCTGTCTATTTCAAAATTTAAGACATTTAGACATTTTTTCATATCTGGTATCATAATGCAAACCATAGCATAATTAAACTGAGCTGCTGGAGAATATTTTTGAATATTGTTAGAATAAATGTGATCCTGACTGGTGTGAACTTGTCTGGCAGAGGACTCGGCTCCCTTTTGGGTGTGGTTGGCAGTTTATTTTTGGAGAGGATGAAATCCTGACAGTGGGTGGGTTTAGCTGAAGCTCTCCTTTCTTTTTTTGAAAGCTGATCCATGAGATGATTGATCTCAGGGCGCCACCTGCAGGACACACAGACACGTTGCTTTGACTTAATAAATTAAGTCTTGTCAGTAAACTGCGGAAGAGAATTAGGGCCACCAAATCTAAATTTTTCTCAAACTTTTGATTTTTTTTTTCTCGGAATACTGACTTAAAAATCTGAATTGAAAAAAATAAAGATTTCTGAGGAAAAAGTCAGAATTCTGGGGGAAAAAAGTCAGAATTTTGAAAAAAAAAATCAAAGAAAGTCAGAATTCTGGAACAATTCTGACTGTGTTCCAGAATTCAAAATAGT
>NW_006800339.1:103599-105312 GCF_000485575.1 Poecilia formosa
TTTTTCTGACCTTTTTTTCTGACCTCAGAAAAAAAGGTCAGAAAAAAAGAATGATTTTTCTTGATTTTCAATCAAGAAAAATCATTCTTGTTTTTTCAATCAAGAATGATTTTTTCAATCATTCTTGATTGAAAAAAGAATAACTACATGTGGCCAGTGGGGTGGCCAACATTTTTGAAGGGGGGGCCTTGGCCCCTGGACCCCCCATTAGTGTCACCACTGGATGATATTAAGGTTTACTTACCGATGAACTGGTTACGATCACTTTTGCACAACCACTTTCTATGCTGACCATAGAAAGTATTGACAACAATATCGAGCAGCTTTTCATACTCAACACATCCAGAAAAAACGTCCAGGATAAATTTCCTCTCCAGAGGATCAAAGCTCTGCAACAGATAAAAGATGGAAAAAAGAAGAAAATTTCCAACAAAAAATAGTAGAAATCTTCTAGAAAAAACTTGGAAATTTCTGAGTTTGAAAAGTCAAAATTTTTTATATATATATATATACATAATATAAAAGAAAACTCAGAAATTTTGAGATTAAAATGAAAGATTTTCTACAAAAAATCTGGACATTTCTGAGTGTCAAAAGTTGAAAATGTTCGACTTTTGAGAATTTCCAAGATTATTTTTCTCGAAAATTTCTAAGATTAATCTCAAAATTTCTGATTTTTTAATGGAAATGTGCTACTCTTTTCTATCTACAATGGCTCTAATACGCCGTCGTAGTAATAATCTCTAGCATTAGTGTGACTTTACATTTATGTACCACCTGTAAATCCGTGGAAACATCCTCTATGAACTCGTCCACACATCGGCAGTCAGATGAAAACTTATCGAGCAGCATCCAGGCTACTTTCACTAGAGATCCGAACTCGGATGACATTTTTAAATCATCCGATAAGTCTGTTGCTAGTTGTTTCACCGGAAGATCGTCAGCTTCTCTTCCAACTGCCTGTTTTTCAGTAGACATTGCTTCACGAACAGGTTTTCGCCACCAAAAGAAAAATTCAAGGTTTGGATAGAAAGCGTCTCCAGCCGTTGCCTGGCAACTGACGTACACAGAGCTGTCTCTGAATATGGCTGAAACCCAGCAGAAACCCGCCAGTTCTGTCTGAAATGCCGAGGTGTATTTTTTTATAGTAGGGATCTTTGTTTCAGTCTTTAAAAGTCACTCGCAGTTTTACAACACACTGATTATCATCGCGGCATCCTGATCCTTTGTTGGCCGCCATAACCGTTAGAACGACCTGACGTCAGTGCGAGCTGGAAGCTGCCTTTACGTGCTGTTGGAAATTCAAATTAAATTCAAAAATGCTTTATGAATTGCAACACGGAAATTACATTTTGTTTTAACTCATTTTACCCAAGATTGTTCAAAGAGTTGTTGTAGATGTTAGTGGGTGTGGACAGCTGGCTAGGATTCAAAACTTTTAATGTTAGTTTTTATAGCTCTTATGGTCTGACCCCATCCTATTTATCTGATCTTTTAACTGTTTGTGTGCATTGAGGACATTAGGTCCTCAAATCAGGGCCTTTTGGAAGAGCCCAGGTCTAAATATAAGCACTGGGTCAATTGATCCTTCTTTGTGGCAGCTCCTTGACTCTGAAATAAACTTTGGGCTGAAATAAGACTGACCTCTGACCTGGGCTGCTTCAAGTCAAGACTGCAGATATATATGTTCAGCACAGAACTTAATACTTTGAC
>NW_006800339.1:105925-169230 GCF_000485575.1 Poecilia formosa
ATTATTATTATTATTATTATTATTATTATTATTATTATTATTATTATAGATTTTAGGCACCACCTGGGTCATTCAAAACCACAGAAACAGATCATATAAAAAGGAAAATAAATATTATAATAAATTAGTAGGGTAATAAATGTAGTAAACTTTTTTTTCAAAAGTCTGAGGTTTTATAAAGATTTAATTTAAAAAAAATCTCACAGATTAAAAATACTAAAATAATGTTCAATAAAGAAAATGTACTGAATGTCTGTGACATATAAAATATGTGCAAACCCAATGTAAACTATCTATAGACAATCAGTTATAGAACTTTAAAACCTACTTAAAAACAAAACATAAAAAGGAGGGATAAACATACATAGTTCCCACAAGTCTGAACCAGAAGTGATCTGTACCGAACCACCATCTTGGTAGGCAAATGCAGCACAAAGCATAGATGAACCATGGCTACGAGACTAACAAAAAGAAATTGATTAACATTCTGACCAATGTGCAAGAGAAAGATATATCAACAAAATCACTGCTGTCAGGATCAACTTGTATGAGGCAGAGAATGTAGCTTATTTATTGTTGTCATAGCAACTCCAAAGCAACAGTCATGACAATTAGTTACAGATACCTACCAAGATGGCTGTCAGCTACAAAGTTTCCAGAAATGTGACGTCACATGAGAACTATGAAATGAGATTTTAGAATAGAAAACTAACAAGCAAAATTGTTTAAGATTTGTCTTTGACACAAAGAAGTCATATTCTATGACACTCCAGTTTTAGACCATCTTCTGAAACACTTATTGAGATGTAATAGAAACCAAATTAAACAAAATAAATGTTCAATCTGGTGTGTAAGACATAGCAAATGTTGGTCATTCTATTATCAAAAAGCAGAGTTGGGTAGTCATTATTTACGTTTACTCAATTACATTTACTTGAATAATTTTTGGAAAAAAAAACTTTTAGGAGTATTTTTAGTACACTTTGCTTTGTATTTTTACTTGAGTAGTTTTATTATGAAGTGTCGCTACTCTTAATTGAGTTAAATTTATGGATTTTCTACCCATTAAAGGAAAAACAAACATGTTTTAACCAAAAAAATCACTAGACGCAGACACACACGCGCGCGCGCGCACACAGGCACATACACACACGCACACACACCAGATCTGAAACAGATTTGAAAATAAAAATCATAATTTTGCCTGTTTTTATTATTTTTTTTTTACTATTGTCATTTTTGTCCATAAAATACCAAATTTCCACTAAACTTTATATTTCGGGGAGTCTGACTATGTAACTTCTACATATTAAACAATTAATTTGATCAGTTACATTACATGAGTAGATTTTTACCATATACTTTTTAAATCTTACTAGAGTAATTTCTTGGATGGCTACTTTTTACGTTTCTTGAGTAAAAATATGTTAAAGTAGTGCTACTCCTACTTGTACTCTGCCCACCTATGTCAAACAGACGCAGTTCCTGATCCAAAGAAAAACCTGTGGAACCGGTTTAGGTTTGTTGGGTGGTGCAGTACAGGTAGAGTCCTCTTTTCACAGGTGGCTTCTGATTGGTCGAAGCGGCCCTTGAAGGCACCATCGCAGGGAAAGTGGGCGGGGTCTGTTGTCAACGTGACCGTCATGAAGTAACGTTAGCGGGGGGACAGAACGGAGCGGAGCGGAGCGGATCCGTCAGTCGGTTAGTGTCCGGGGGAAGAAAGGAGGCTGAGCGTCGGAACAGTGGAAAAATGGGAATAACTCCCCGTAGATGTGCTTTGTTCCGGTCCACATCCACGGTGTAGACTCGGAGAACCAACCGTACACCGTGTCTGGTTCTCCGGCTGACAGCGGATCCACCGCAGCTAGCTGGGTTAGCAGCCCGCCGTCACCGTGAGGCTCCCGACCGACCGGGCGGGCGGCAGAGGAGAGCTGAGGAGGGGCTGTGACAAAGGAAGGAGCCATGAACCGCTTCAGAAAGTGGCTCTATAAACCCAAGGTGAGTTTCTGCGGACCGTCAGGCTATCTCAGCCTTGCCCCGACCCGGTTCTGATGCGGTTCATCCCGATGGACTCTGCTGCAGACCGGCTAACATTAGCTGTGATCCTGATGTTTGACAAGCTGCTGTCCCTTTGTTGGTGTTGTTGTTGCTTTTATTGTTGTTGTTGGGATGTTTTTGTCTCATTGTTGGAGCCTGACAGCTCAAACTGATTTAGTCACAGCTTTCAGCAGCTGTCACTTTAATTAGATTCTCTTTTAATAATTTATCAGTTTGACATTAATTAACATGTAATTATCAAACATTAATATCAACTGAAACCCAAAAACAACTGAATTATGTAAACTATATCTCTGAAATTGTTACTACCAGAAGCACATTAGATCTTATAAATATTGACATTGATTTAAACTTACTTTTTTATGTAACTAATGAACTCTTCTATAAAGACAAAATTTGCAGCAAAATTCGACAAATTAAAGATATTGTCATCCAGTAAATAAGCTAGGTTTTGTAAAATTGTTTAGTTAAAGCTCAAATTTTTACATTTTCATTTGTTTTTCCTCATTCGTTACTTTTTTCCAACTCAGTACCTCTATTCTGCATATCATTTGCAACACATCTGAATTAAAGGAACAGTTAATGATCAGGCCTTTGCTAAACTATCTGATTGAGTCCTTTGAATTGAGCCATTGGCAGGGATGCACCTAAAAGATACAGGACAGTGGAGATTTTTTGATGGATTTCATACATCTGGAACTGATAATTTCTCAATCACTTGTAATAAGTGTATAAAACCAATAACCGAGTATCCTAAAATCAGGAATGGATTTTTTAATGTTGAAGGTACACTCAAAACTTAAAAAAAGACCTTCAGCTTAATGAATAGGCCTGTCATGATAAATTGTGCTGGACAATAAATTATCCACATAAGTTATCACAATAAACAATGATATTGTTGTTTTGAGATCGTTTTCAAGTATTGGTAATAGCATAACAATGCAAGAAGAGACTCTTAAAGATCGATAAACTTTAAATTCGAATGAACATTTGACCGTGGAACTGGAAATATTTTAAATATCCAAAATAAATAAACAAAACAACAGAAATAACAAATAAATTGGATAATAAAGAGTCTATAAATAAAATTGTCCTTCAAAAAAATGACTAGTTGAGACCAAAGTATCAGACTGAAGACTTTTATCCTCCAGTTTTTGGTAAAGAGAGAAAAGAGAAATCATGCAGATGGAAATTATTGAGTTTGTTTTAATTTATCATGCGATTAATTGATTTATTGCTTATTGTTGCATGCCTACTTACTAACACCTTTTAGATGTGAACTTTTTAGTTGAATTAGCGTGACTCAGAAACCCACCTGACACAGCAGAGGAAGTATTAAAGGCTTGGTCGTCTCGTTAGGCGAACAGTTCAATAATACTCCGACTGCAGCAGGGAAGCTTGGCTGACCGTGTGGACATCTCTCCAGGGTGCAAATTCTTGTTAAATGTTTTGTTAACTTTAGGCCGTGTGGAATTTCGACCCACAGTCAGAGCATACCAAGAGCTGGAAGCAGCATAACGGCTTTAATACCGACACTGCAGAGGTTTGAATCAGAATTTATAAAAGTTATTTACTCTGATCATGAACATCAATTAGACAAACCAGCTGATATTAAATAAATATTGCAGCAGTTATGTCATGCAGGCTTAGATAAAAAAGAGTTCTGATTACATATTATCCACCTGCTCTTGACCACACACCTGCGTCAGTTCGTTTCTTCTGCTAAGTCATGTTTTCTTTAGCGGTCAGCAGTGTTAACCTGCGTAATAACTCCTGGGAGGTTACATCAGCCTCCCTCCTTTCTGCCAAACTACAGCCTTCCTCCCTCCGATTTACCAGAATCGTGCATCTGTCTGTGGAAGTGAAGCGACCAAAAAGTTGGGAGAGAGGAGTGCCGAGGAGTCTACACCCATCCCGTCATATTCTCCTTTTATAAGTCTTATGATTGAAGGCTGTGGTTTAGTCGCTGCGTATCAACACTAAGCAGTTTATCTCTGAACTATGTACTCCTGGAGATAGAAAAGTGCTGAATCAGCACGCGCCGTTGACTGAAGCAGGGATATTGATATTTCCAGAGCGGCTCTGTTCCACCCTGGATTAGTCCCATGGTGAAAGGCTTTTTTTGTTTTGAACCCCCCCTGCTACATAATCCCGGCTCAGACTGCTGGGAGAGCAGCATGCAGGAAGTTGTGTTTCCTCCTCTTTCCACCTGTAATATTATTATTATTATTATTATTATTATTATTATTATTATTATTATTATTATTATCACACAGTTTTAATAAGTATTAAAGACATTTTAAAAACATGTTTTTCTGCTTACAACGTCACTCTTGTAAGCAGATTACCAGAGTTGGGAGAGGCTGGGTGTGAAAAAGGAGGCAGTGTGTTTGAGTTTTTAATGTTAGGTGGACCTGTGTTCCAGAGGCGCTGGTTCCCATGGTAACCACATTGTAAACAGGAAGTGCTCCATGAATGCAGAATCTGCAACCTTTACAACCTAAAGAAACATTTTTACCATCAGTGCAGCCAAATAAAACAATTCTTTTAGAGCCACAAAATTAGTTTTGTAATTTTAGATAAATATCTACTATTTATGTTGTAAAAAATAGTTTTTATTGTTAGAGAGCCATCATTTTATTTCCATTTTTAGGAATTTAAATTAAAGATAAAGATACAATTTAGCAAAAAAAAAAAAAAAAAGCACATGGATTCAAACCTAATGACAAGAAAATCAGATCTAAAGCAACATGGCTGAAACGATTAATCAACTCATTTGTGATTAATTGATTACTAAAGTAGCCGTCAGTCACTAAAAACTCTGAGTTACGACGTTTAATTTCCATCTGATGTACGTAAAGTATTTCTTAATTGACTTTAAAGGCACCACTTTCTGTTTTTAACAGAAAAAAAAACTATAATCCTGAAAATATACAATTTAATTAAAATCAAATTACTTTATTGACCCCAAAGGCAAATTAAATGTTGTTGTAACTTATGGAAAGATAATGTCTCATGACAATTGTAGTCACATTCCACTTTCATATTATTTGATCTACTGTTTTTGTTTATTTACATTAAGTAAGTTTTCTTTATTTCTAATATTCCAAACAGTTTAGCATGTGTCTTGAGTTGTTTTAAACAAGTTTGCTTCTTTAATTTCAAACACTTCTGAATAGACAGGAGATGGTTTTATGCTTTATATATTATTATTACAATATTGAAATCTGCAGTATTGTTGAATTTTAAAGCATACAATTAATTTGATAAATATTTTATAATTTGGATCATAATGATCTGTACCGTCTTTACTGTAATTCTTGCAGTGTTGTCCTGCACAACATTATGCTGCCACCACCGTACTTTACAGTTAGGATGGTGTTCTCATGATTGCAAGCTTTTCCTTTTGTCCTCAAGATGTAACAACGATTATTACTTCCAAATACTTCAGTTTTACTTTCACAGAAACTAAAGTTTTTCCAGCATCTGAGGACAGATGAATAGTTCCTTCAGGATTTGACCTTTAGCTCCACAGAGCATGTTACCTTTAAGTCCTTATTGCACCTGCAGAACATTTTAATGGTTGCATGATTCACACTGCACTAACATGGGAATCCTTTAAATTGCTAATGCTAATATGAATGCTTTCATATTAGGAAACACTAAACGGAACTTTAACTTTAATAGATACATGTTAAAAGGGTTTATTGTTCCTTTACCACGTTGACTTTGAACATGCAGTAAAAGCAGACTGTATTTGGTAGGGAAATAAAAAATAGATTTAACAATGGCTAAAAAAATTAAGATCCATGTTAAGGAAACATGAAAAGTCATTTCCCTGTGTCATAAGTGGTTGTTTTGGACAAATGTTGTAGTTTTGTGGTTTGTATATTAATTATTTCTTTCTTGAAGAGAAATGACAAATGACGCAAGATATTTACACCTGCCTTTATGTCAGTCATCCCTTCTTGTAGTTGACCTAAATTCAAAGTCCAAATAAATATGAGCTGAAAATATGCTTATAAAACAAAACGATTGTTAGACTGAAACCAAATGAGCATATTGGTGAAAAAATACAGATTTTTCACAAATTAAATCCTCTGTAATTTTTGGAATAATGACAGATTAATCTAATTAATCAAGATTAATCATGATTAATCATTTCAGCCATAATTGATTGTGTTGTTTTCAAATACAACTCTGAAAAAAATCAAGAGACCACTTAAAATGATCAGTTTCTCTGATTTAACTCTTTATAGATTTATGTTTGAGTAAAATGAACATTGTCCTTTTATTCTATAAACTACTGACAGCATGTCTCTGAAATTCAAAGCAGAAATTTAGTATTTATTTGTAGAAAATGAGAAATGGTCAAAATAACGACCTAAATAATGCAACAAAACAAGTTCATATTGATTTAGAAACAACTATACTAATATTTTAACTCAGGGAGAGTTCAGAAATCAATATTTGGTGGAACAACCAGGAGGTTTCTGATGGGGTTCAGTATCTGTGCTCTTAGTTTTTTACAGATCTGTGTATTCTGCTGTTTAGATGACTGAGAAAAGAAATGGCAGCAGTGTTACTGATAATTTGATGATTTTTAGATAAAATCCTTCCAGCCTGAAACATCATTTAATGTGAAAACAGTTTCCAGGAGCAGCTCTGATTAACTTTGAAGGAAGTTTGATGAGTTCTTGCCTTGATTGTTGGATAATTACAATACTTGCTACTTGAGTAAGTCCTTCTCTGCTGGTTCTGGTTTCTGGAGGCGATGGGGCAGAGTGAGCGATGTGGCTTCATATTTAGGACAGTTTCTGCAGTTCTTTGTGAAGCGTCCCATTCTGCTTACCCAGTGGCCGTGTGGTAATTGATTTGGTGTCGGCTGCAGGGATTTACAGAGCTGATCCCAGCACAGACTGAGGCTGGTTCGGCGATTGAAAACCCGTTTTAAATTCATCGCAGGACCATTGGACCTCTGCTGTCCGAGGCTTGCGACGGTGGGGACCGAAGGAAACCAAGACAAATTAGAAGAAGAGTTAACAGGCTTCATACGGCTGCTTGAAAACCTTAAAAATGCTTCAGTTTCATTTAGATTTTTGTATCAAGAGCTTGATATTCTAACTACACAATTTTATAATAAAGTGAAATCTCACATTGGATTGAAAGCCTAAATTTGGAAAACATTATTGAAACCAGATATTTTCTCTCACTGTTTGAAGTTAAACCAGAAAAAGCTTTTGTTAATGTATGTCAGATACAATAACCAAAATTATTTATATCTGCTGAATGCCAGAAAACTTGGAACTTCTTTTATAGAGATTTTCTTGTGACTCTTTGTGTTTAAGCTATTTTCTGCCACAATTTGATTTTCAGTTTGAAAGCAGGATTTCATGTCTTTTATCCTCAAAACTTGTAATGCTTGTACTCCAAACTTCTGCTCTCTTTCAAATATTCACTGTGCTCTCTCAAGCCTTTCTCCTTGCACTCAAAACTTGCCTCTGCTCAGATCAAATCTCTGTTCCCAAACCTCTTTGCTCGCTTGCAAATCATTTTCTGCTCGCCCTTGGAACAGAAAAGTACCGTCAGCTGGCAACCTCTCAGCCAATAGAATGAAAGTGTTGCACTGGGTGCGTTTGTTTCCTTCTCGCAGGTGTGCCTGTGTGGCTGCTGTCGATTGTAGCAACCTGCACCCCCCACTGGATGTAGGGAGGACATGTGAAAAATGCCCCCATATTAAGCATTTAATTTGAGAAGGAAGGTCATTTGCTTTAAGACAATTTACTTTTGAATGTTTCAATATAATGAATACTTATTAGTAATGACTTGACTTATTTATTGAAATAGTGAGCTTTTTGCTTTCTGTTAAATCAATGTTTTGTTCTCAGACCAGTCAGGTGATTAGGGTACAAGACATAATGTTCAAGACATAACGTTTATTCATATTTTAGTTTACATTGTCCCTGCTGTAGAATGAATAAAACTACCACAAAAAATACTAGTAATAGTAATAAATATCATATAATAGTGGATTGAATGTATTTTTTTTAGTTTATTTGTATTTGGTGCTGGGAAATATTTGAAAACTCACCTTGAAAATGCTTGAAAAGTCCTTGAATATTGCTGTAGTAGTGTCCAAACCCTGAGTTAAGGTGTGATATCCTGACCTTTGCTCTCTTCTTCTTCACCTTGTTTCCACTGATGGTAATTGCTGCGTTCTTTGATCAGAGGTGCTTCAAGCCTCCCCTGCCGGGTCTCTGATGATGATAAAGCATTAATCCAAGGTGTCCTTTGTCTGAGAAGCAGCCAGGATGTAAAAACTGTCTTTGCTCTTATTTTGGGACAGAAAGAAGGATTGTTGTTTTCCAAAAGAGTGCAATAGTTTTTTTGGCATGCAAGAGAAACATGGCTATCAAAAAATTATATAGTCCCAAGATAAATAGTGCGTGGCCCATTAAAATGCTATTTTTTAAAATAAGTTTTGCTGTTATTTTCCTAAACTCTTCCCAAAAAGCCCTGATTTTGTTTCATTGCCATGAACAATGTAATAGTTTCATGCATTGTGCACACATATCTAGAATATTAGGGTTAAATTTATTCAGTTTAACAGGTATAATGGTCCATTTAAATTCCACCAGACATTTAATTTGGCTCCTGTCAGGAGATTTGAAATAACGTGTAACCTTTTTTTAAACAAAACAAAATAACAAATTGAAAGTTGATGCTTTTTGTTTTGCAATAAAAATATATACATCAGATTGTAAGTAAGTAAGCAAACTCAAAAGACACTTTATCTTTTGGACAACTTGTTTCGAAAAATGTGGATTCTTCTGAAGTATTAAGGACCAAACACACCAATTTGTCTGCAGCCGTCCTGTACGGAAAGCAGTCACACATACATTTCAGTGTTCGTCGTGGCTGTCAGTGTGTCTGAATTTGGACAGCCTGGACGTTGCCCACTCTGTCACTTTTCATGACGGTGGACTCTGTGGACAGAAATAGCTCTGTTATGAATCATTCAGATCTTTAACTGGGTTTTAATTCAATCACTTCCTTCAGTTTAGTCACACTTTATCATCTTTTTGTTCATGCATTGAGTGATTATATAAAAGGTGTCAAGCCGTTAGATTTTTTTTTTTTTTTTAGATTAAAATTGTGGTTTCCCTGCGCTGCCAGCATCAATTCTGGATTGTATAACCAGATTACGTCTTGCATAAGAACGTCCTTGTGGTTGTTGAAAAGGGGGGTTGTCCCGCAACCGCCAGGAGGTCCCGGACTTCTATCCATCTAAATCCTCTGCGGACCCTTATTTTACCCCTGTGTGCCGTATGATGAGACGGGCACGTGTTTGGGTCGTTGCTGTGGTCCAAACAGCAGATTAGGTCAGCTGTCAGAGATGAGAGCACAGATTATGCCATCAGTCCAGATGGGTAGAGCGCGCTCACAATATGAAGTCAATGAGTTAAATCGAGTCTCCAGTCTCTGCTTTCATTTCCAGATTAGTTCAGTGTATTTATAAAATGCAAGTTTACAACAAATCTCCTCTAATGATACTTTCCAGACAAACAGTCCAGGTCCAAGATTAGAGTGTTTTCACAGTTGATAGTCTAGATTTGGTTCAACTGGGGATTGACATTGGAACATTTGTTAAATTTTCATCTAGTGCAGTTCTCTTTCACACTGCACTGAGTGGAACAAACCAAACCATTTGAAAAACCTGTTCCCCTCCTCACCTGTGGTGGCGCTGCATCAAAAACCACCAAAGAAAACGACACAAAAACCTCAGAAGAAGACACACACAGAGTTCCTTCTTCATGAAATGTAAAAAAATGGAGACGCAGTTGTTTTTCTTTTGTAAAAAAAACTACAAGACATTTCTCCTGCTAATGCCAGACTCGTGCTTTAATTTTGGTTATATTTACCCAGCATGCTCTGCACTGCAGTACGTTTCCTGCTTTTGGAGCGCTCTCCAGTCCGCTTGGTGTTCACATATCTGTTTGAATGACACCAGAATTCATTTTAACCAAACCGTTCTAGGTGAACCAGAGTTATCTTCCGTAATTTGAATGCATTATGTGAACGCCAAGTGGGCCAGAGACCGCTCCAAAAGCAGGAAGTGGACTACAGTGCAGGGCATTCTGGGTAAAAACAATCTAAACAAACATGCAAATCTAGCGCTAGAGGTAGAAATGCCTTGTGGTCTTTTACCAAAAACAAAGTGAAATCCTACAACCGCTAAAATCTGTTGCCACTCCATTTTTGTTTACATTTCGTGATGAAAGAAGTTGCTCTCATCATTCTCTTTGGAGGTTTTTCAGGTCGTTTCCTTCAGTGGTTCTTGGTTTAGCACCACCACAGGCAAGGAGGGGAACAAGTTTTTCAAATGGTTTGAAAGCGAACTGCACCATCTGAAAATGTAACAAATGTTGCAACTCTGTACCCCAATCTAACTGAGTCAGGTGTGTAAAACACAGATAGTTTAGTTTCCTGGCTTCATCCAGGAAAGAGCATTAACTAAGCACAGAGGCTCTCAGCCAGAAGTACTAAAAAGTTGGACGACCAACTGTATCTTATCTGGAAAATGGAAAACAAATTTAATGGTTGCATTAGTGGTCAAAGAGGTTGCAACCTTCCATAGAGGCACATTCAAATAATGGATTTAAGATATCTACATTGTACAGAGTTTCTGGTTGAAGAATAACCAACAATAGCTCTGCAGTAGGAGGTAAAGCCCCGATGGAGGCTGAACTTGAAAGGAGTGACTCAACACAACTGCTTCAGCAAACGCCTGCATTCTCAGAGTTTAAAGTTCCCACAAACTGAATATAAATGATGAAAGAAATTGTGTCTTATGCTTTAAATAACAAAAAAATCCTGAACTTACTGAACCTGGCGTTTGGTTTTTAGCCGGTTGTCTGCCAGAGATAACTGGTTTCCCTACACAATATTTGACTCTGATCTCTGGACGGAAGCCAGAAGCAGCAAATTGAGCCTGGAATAGAGTATGGAGGGCAAAGCCAAGGTTTCTCATAAGTCCCTTAAGTGGGCTCAGTATGCATGCGGCGCTGCAGCGGACGCTCAGGAAGCATTAGCCTGACAACCGTCATCGTCTGTGCAGTCTGAATGGAAATGAAGCCCCGAATCAGCGGTGCGGGTGAAGAGCTGGTCGATATGATGAAAACCTCGATCGTACAGCAGAGAGTGGCTTCTGCTCTCTTGATTTGAAACAAAAAAAGGCGCAAAATGTTTCACTGAGTCATTGTGAGTTTCTGTTATTGAGGGGGCTCAACTGTAATTGCCACTTTGGGTGAACTTGTGGGCTCTTAGCCTTCTGAAATGAAGGGTTTGTGACCGCAGAGGAGGGAGATTCAGAGAGAGGTCACCCTGGACGACTGACAGGGGACTGGTACGCCACAGCAGACACGAGCCGAATCTGCTGAATCATTTCACCTCTTATGTGAGGTGAAGCTGTCATTGGTGGGATGATGACGCACCTTGATGGCTCAGGACTCAGGAAAATTTTATACAATCATCAAGGAAATCTTTTGGAAGTCATAACCATCTTTTTTGAAGCATTTCTTCCATAAACCATTTGTAAAATGTCAGCAGCTTTACCTTCAGATTGTTATTAAACTTGGAGAGTTGGCCACGTCCATGGAATAATGCGACTATGATTAGTGGGGGGAAGGCCATGAAACTGAATATCCGAGTCAGGAATATGCTATTACTACTTTTAAAGGGGATCTTATGCAACATTTTTATTCTTCCGTTTTGGTCTCTACTATTTTTTTAAATAGCTCAAGTTCTTAAAAAAAAAAAAAACCCAGCTGTTTTTAGGTCAGTATTATGTATTTTCCAGGCAAAGTGTGCCATTTTACACTACAGTGAAGTAACCATGTTAACTTCAGTTGTTGTAAGAATGCTATACATGTAAAATATGACTGAAAAGAAAATTTATTTTGTAATTTAACGTATTGAAATTGGGCCTCTGTCTCTTTAAGAAGTCTTGCTCTTTCCAACACTTCGCCTTCAGGAAGTCCTCACAACATAGCTCCTCTATTAGCCCTTTAGCAATGTTTATACTTGTGTTGCACTGAGAAATAGCTCCTATAATGAGCTCAGCACCAAATGTTTGCTAATTGCTGCTGGCTAGTCTGAAGGAGCCAATGAGAGAGGTGGAAGTTTGGAAGCTTGGAAACTGCAGCTCTGAGGAGGAGCTGCATCCCAAAGGCGGGGCTAGATCCACCCAGGGGTTTGGCACAGCTAAATGGTTGCCATGAAGATTGAAGGATTTCTCAAGCACGTGTAAAAGACTCAGGGTAACACCCCAGGTATATTTTTGATGGAGGAATCACATTATAACATGATGAAAAGTTCACAGAAGTTGATTTTACATTTTGGTGTCTGGAAAATGAACAGTTTCAAAAACCTTAAATGTCAAATCACATTTGAAAGGCACTGCGCCATTACCTAGTAACCCCAGCCAAGCTCAGCCTTGTTACCTAGCAACCCAGGTGTTACTTCCAGCATGTTTGGTTAGCTGGTTTTACCGCTTTGCATTGGTTTACATTGGTTGTTGTTGGCTTACCATGCAGAAACCACTTGCTGCATTCTTGTTGGTTGTGTAGGAGGATCTACTAATGCTTTGCAAAAATGTTCAGTTGTATAATTGTGCTTTTGATTGCAGCCATTTTCACATGCGAATGTAAATGTTGAGTTGGGGGTGTGGCAAGCAATTTTTATTTTATTTAGATTCAAAGTGACAAGACACCTGAAAACAGCTCATTCTGAAAGGAGCTCAGAATCGGTAGAACTGAGCAAACTAAAATCTTACTATCTAAGAATCATGTTGTGGAAAAAAAATGTAACGAACATGTTTCGCATAGCTCAAACCTATCCTCACCTGTTCAAGGAAGCATAATTAGTCACTTTCAGAGACTTGTCCCCACTGGCCTGGAAACCCAGCTCAGTTACTAAGCGGTTTCTGTTTTGCATTTGCTGCTCTCTCTGTCAAAACTAATCAAAATGGGCTGCAAATAAAGCTGTTTGTGGAGCCCAAACAGCTTAGACTGAGACAACTTTCTTTTTAATGCTTTACTTTGAGACAAGTCTTTTTTTATTATCAGCTTGATGTCGAGACTGGCCATGGATTTAAAAGGCATTTTTATAATTTATTTGGTGCAGATACTCCTGTAGCGATGAGGGAGCTCCACCTCAGCATTTGTCTGTTTCTTCTTCGCTCCAGCTTAAACTAGGCCAAGTTTGAACAGCTGGTGCAACAGGCTGCAGGTCGATCACATGGACCGTAGACGTGAGGGTGAAAAACATATTTCCTTTCAAATCCACAGCGGACAAACATCCAACGTAGATTAAGCATGCAGCTTTCAACCAGATCTTTCTCCAAGAACATTGCCTGTCTTTGACTCCCCCACCATGATTCAATGCTGCAGGAATTCACGAGGAGTACAGCAGGAGAAGACGACAGGATAACAACTGTTTCCAACTCCTCTTCCTCATTCAGTGTCCGCCTTTAAGCTTCCAACATGCCATCAGTCTGTGGGCTGTTTCTGGGCTGGAAGGAAGGTTTTTCACTGTCTCCCACTCCTGTTTCCTGTTTAGTCATGGTGGCATTTATTCTGTACCACACACTCACTCATTGTTGTGGAGATGTCCAGTCAAATCGGCCTCTTCTCTGATTGATGTCACTGGGTTTAATGGTGTTCAGAGGTTGGGTTTAGATGTAAATGTACAGACCGCATGATGTGGTTAGTTCGGCTTCTCCCATTAGCCATTCCCATTCATCCAATCACAAAAACATAAGGGATTTATTGTAAATTTTCAAGATAGTTTCCACCAGTGGTGGACGTTGCCAACTAAGGGTTCATTCACACCAGTCTTGTTTCGTCCACATGAATCCAATTCCGGTTAATTTGCCTAGAAAATCTGGTTTGTTTGGGAAAGTGTGAATGCCTAATTGAACCAAAAATGCGAAATCTGGTCTGCCTAGAAAACTCGGTCTCGTGAACTTTGGCACTGTTTGAATACATATCTGGATGCAAGAGGACCTGAGACTGCTCCAAAAGCAGTAGTGATATAGCCCAGGGAATTCTGGGTAAAAACAAACAAAACAAACCTGACAGTCCAGAGTTAGCAGGAGGAATGGTGCCTGGTATATTACCAACCTACAACCTCTAACATCTGACATCACTCCGTTTCTTGTGAAGAATGAAGTTACCTTCATGTCTTTTTAGAGGTTTTCTTGTTGTTTCTTTCAGTAGTTTTTGGTGCAGCGCCACCACAGGCGAGGAGGGGAACAGGTTCCTCAAAGGGTTTGGTTCATTTGACAGTGCAGTGAAAGCGAACCACACCAGCTAAAAATATAACCAATGTTGCAATTTTGGTCCCCCATAAAAACAGATTTCTAGGACAAACTACACAACTATATGGTCAATGGTTACCGATTCACTTTTACACACCATCTCTGCTCCCCACTTCCATTGTATCTTTCTAAACATGACTCCCAACATTCGCCCATGAACAGAACGTAATGCTGTTTTAATGATTTGCTCTGTGTGATTGAGGTTTGCTGGTAAAACGATGCCAGTTTGAGTGCTGAGCTGGGAAATAAGCGAACCTTTTTTTTTTTTTTTTACGGCAGGCCGTGCCTGGAATGAAACCCACTGAGGGTCTTTGAACAGGAAAAGAAATTGGGTTCTGTAACATCTCTGATCTGTCTGTGTGAGTTGCCTTTAGACATGCTAATTATTTTTAAATTCAGTGTGCAATCAATTGAATAGGAAAAAAAAATACAAGATTCGGTATGTCATCTTTAAGTAACAACCTTTTTGAAGGTTGCGTGATCATTGTTGTTTCCTCCTCACAATGTGGCAGCTGTTGGTCGAATCTCCATGTTTTCCCCTTTCTGTTTGTTTTATTATTGATGAGGGGAAGGGAGGGAAGTGCAGCGTGTATCATATTCACTGAGAAAAGCAAGCGTCAGTGTAGGGGTGGGGTTGTGGGGTGTCACGCTACAGGAAACACTGCAAACTTCAGGGAAAAAGACTCGAGAGGTTTCAGGAAAACACCAGCATGCTCGAGGAAAACCGCCTGAAAGAGTAATGATTGTGAGTGAGATGAGCCAGTTTACTGGTGCAGCAATCCAGTGTTCAGTGTGCAGCACAGTCAGGTTGTCCTTTAAAGGTCCCAGGTCATTACTTGGACTCTGTGGTTTACCTTTTGGCATCTTTGTCCCATTTTTAAGAGACATCAGACTCTTTCAAGGACACCTTGAGGTATTTTTGTTGTCCTGTATTACTCAAATCGGTTTTTAGTAGAGGTAGTTGGAGCGATTAATGGTTTGTTAGATTGAAATTAATTCCAGTCGAACTAATTTCAATCTAAATTAAATTGGTCTTTTAATGTTGACATTGAAAGGTATTTTAATGTTGTCTTTTACAACATCAAGACCTTCTTTTAATATTGTAGTTTGGCCACCAACCAGCAGAGGGCGCCGCTTGTCAATCTACGGAGCCAAACCGTTGATACAGAATTAAAGATGGCGGCGACAAATCACCACGGAAAAGAAACAGTCGTAGCAGAATCCAGTTTGGTATGCAAAATGTACATTATGTGGTTCTTTTCTGAAAAATAAACACTTGAAAAGCTCCTTAAGTTTCACCTCAGTATCGCGCATTCAGCTGAGATGCTACGTGACGGCGCAGCGTCGGCATATGAAGCATTTAGCCCTTTACGTTACGGAAGATGTCAGTCCTCACTTTACAAGAGAAAACTCAAGTTTTTAAGAAAACGGCCGCTTATCAATGACTCGTTAGAGCAATCAGTTTTATATTAACTCATAATCAATAAATTGTTGTAACTAGCTTTTTAGTTATAATAATTTTTACCCCTTAATCTTCTGTTCAGTTTTTTCTTTCTTTTTATCCACACTGTCATTCAGTGTGAGAGATAAAGGCACAAATCCTCTCCTAGGACTAGACATCCAAACTCTTCTGGGAGGTGTTCACACTGTATTAACTCTAATTAACTCCTCTTGTTAGGATTAATGTCATTTTTCCTCCTAAATCATCTTGCATACTTGTTGAAAAAGGATTTCTTTCTCATAAATCAGCAGAGTTTCCCAGCAGCCCGTTGTAATGGAAGATGGCCTATACAGTGACCCACTTACCTGATTATATGTAGGCCTCTACAGATCAGCCACTCTTTATGGAGCTAATCGCGAAAATTCAAACTGGAAGACTCCATCCCCTCCGTTCGTCCATCGGCGTCATGCTCATCTCCGACCTCACCTGGCGTGTCCAATCATCAATCAAGTTCAGCATAAAAGGATCCACACCCAAGTCATCGGCCGCTTCCCAGCTGCCTTCAACCCACCACCTTCCCTTCTCCACCCTCATCCTTTGGCTCTCCAGGATGGCACTCTTTCCAGACTTCCACCACCAGTGTCGGGCCCCGGGGGAGAGCATCCCTAATCGGTTATCGGGATGTTCATCGAGTTCACATCAAATCTCGGCTCAGATCAGCTGCCGGGGCCCGAGCGCCAAAGAACTGTTATTCATTGCTGTCATTAAATCTTTTAATTGTTCCTTTTTCTTCGTCTGAGTCTTTCCAGATTGAAATATTAAACTGCAGAACCTGCATGTTTAAAGGCTGACTCCTTGTCCAGCTTTTCTTCACCTGTTCTTTTTATTTTATTTTATGTTTTTGCAAAACAGAAGTTAGGAGCTCCATTTTCTGCAAGTATCTGTTGAAGTGTTCATTGTTTTCAGAGTTAAAATATTCAGATGCCACATTACAAAGTTCAAACAATAAATATAATGCTGAGCTACACTATGTTACCATTGTTTAGCTCCTTCTCCATAGTACAATCTCATTCTAGCCAGTTAATGGAGATATCCAACTTGAACCAGTGTGTTCCTCACTATACGGGCGTGAATGTGGTAACATGGCCCAGCAGTGAGCTACAGTCAACACTCCAGTGTTGTCGTTTTTAGCGTGTCAGCGTATCCTCTACAAGTCTTAAATTTATTAGAGGACATCTGCTAAGCAAAATTCACATTTTGAAAGTTTTTATGCTTCCATTTGGGTCTCAACTGCTTCTAAAATCAGCTCAAAAGCTTAAAAAACCCAATCCCAATAGGCTGTTTCTGGTGTCTTGAAATTGAGGGGTTTCAAAAACTTTCTAAATGTTAAGTCACATTCCACTACCTAGCAACTACAGCAGAGCCCAGTCCCATTACCTAGCAACCTCAGCAGAGCTCCTGCACATTTGCTCAGCTGGTTTTACTATTTTATGCGCTGTACAATGGCTGCTAGAAAAAAAAACGGTAACACTTTATTTGAAGGGGGGTGAATAAGACTGTCATGACACTTTCATAAACATTACATAACACCTGTCATGAATAAGCTTCATGAATATTTATGACTGTTGTCATAAAGTGTCATTCGGTAAAATGACGCTTTTAATACAAAGTTGACATTATTCAATATGTCTTTGTTATGACAACTTGACATTAACCAAGAAATCATTACTGTTTAAACTTTACCTTTAATAACATAAAGTTACCTAATTTTTAAAATGCAATCAGTAATACTTTTATAACAAATTTATATCAGTAATTATTTTTTGGTTATTCTAACCTGTTCAATGAAGCAAAAGCATCACCTTTAAACAGGAAAAGATTTCTCTGACTTATGAGTTTAAAACCAGAATTTTGTGGAGTTGTGTTGTAAACAGTTGTTCTACTTGTGTTTCTCTCTGAACAGAGGACAGACCCGCAGCTTCTGGCCCAGTTCTACTATGCCGACGAAGAGCTCAACCAGGTGGCCACTGAGCTGGACAGCCTGGACGGCAGGAAGGACCCTCAGAGATGCACGCTGCTGGTCAACCAGTTCCGGTCCTGCCAGGTCAGTGCAAACCACCAATGGAGTCCAATCTTCCTCTGGCTTCCAGAGCAAGGCATAAAAATAGGCTTTAAGTGGAGCAAAGCTGGCGTGGAGATGAATTGACCCCCAGCTTGTCTCATTCTGAGCCATTTTTTTCATTCACATAATCACCTGCTGAGAGTTTGGTTCCAGCGATAAGAACAGCCGGTGTGCTTCTTATTCATCCCAGGAAGCAGGCTGGGTGCTATGAGTGATTTACTGAAAGCTGATTGGCTGAATTCCTGTATGAAGCACTTCCACTGATGAGATGAGTTGGATCCGTCTGCGAGCGTCGGCCGACTCTGCGTCAGTAGCTGCAGAAGAAGAAAGCTTTTTATAGCTAATGATTTCATAGCCACAGATTTTATTCTATGTTTAGACGAAGAGATTGGGCCAAAACCAGAACCGAATTTCAGCATCATGCAGAGGAGTTTTCAGATTTGAATCTTGGTAAACTATTGAACTGCTTGTGCTGTGAGGGAGGTTTTCCTCGTGGCTTGTTGAGCCTCCTACCAGCAGCATCAGCAGCAGGGCTCAGGGGGAAAACGCTTAATAAGGTCATCACCTGATCCCCGACTGTTCAGTTTCCTTCACTCTGCTGAGCTGTCGCCTTGTGCAGCGTCAGTCAGTTTAATGTTTTATTTGATTAGTGGGCATCCAGATTAAATCAGCCGTTCATGCATTTCAGCCAAGTTGCAGTTGGTGAAATATTACAAATATTAAGTTCAGAAAGGAGCTTTTTATTCCGTATTTTTCTGGTTTCAACTACAGAGCAAATTGAGAACGGTGATTCTTATAAACTCTTTTATTCTCTTTTGTAACTTTTCAATGAGATGTGTTTCCAAAATAAACAAATGAATTATAATCACAATCAGCAAATGACTGAATGAAGCTAGTTTAAGCTACAAAATGCATCAAATAAATCATAATAAACATTGTTTTTCCCTGAGCAAGTGATTATTATCACTCATTTGAAAAGCCAACAAGGTTCTGTATAAATGGCAGATAAATATTTATTTACCTTCAGTCAAATTAATTACAAGTAATCAGTGAAGGTATTTGTTTTATAATATCTTACTTACATAAAAAATAAATAAGATTGAAGATTCATAATATTATTTAAGCCGTTGGAAAGTTTAACTTTAGAACTTCATGGATCTCAGGAGTTTAAAGTCGGGGCTTCTGTTGCCTAAGAAAATTTGGAGAATTTGAAAGTTAGGAGAAAGTTAAACAAACTACTTTATTGATTGTTAATTCAAAAAATGCAATTTTCTGAAAAAACAACATATTCAGAGCAGTAATTAAACCAAAGCTGTACAAAAATCAGTATGATAAAAACACATTTGTCTGTAAATATGTTTTAACTTCACCTGGTTCAAATTCACAAAAGGAACGGTTTACAGGTAATAAAATGTTTTGTTGTTTAACAAAGAAAAGTAGTTAAATTATTTGTTTATTTGCATCTTGTAATGTATTTTCTAACATTGTATAAAAGACCAAAGTAGTTAAATAAAAACTGTAGAATGTGCCAATTTTTTCTGTCAGGTTAATTGTCAGAATAATTAATCAATAAAATAATCATTAGTTACAACTAGGCGTTGCAACTAATGAACGATAAATTGCTCCAGAAGTTATCGCGATAAACAATAATATTTTTGTTTTCATACTGTTTTCAGGTATTGCAAAGGTAATGGTGAAATAATTTAAGAATACATTCTCAAATATCCATACACTTTAAATTCTAACAAGCACTGGAACTGGAAGACATTTTAGATATTGAAAATAAATAAACAAATAAATGAATTATGAAGCATCTGTAAACAAAATTGTCTTTTAAAAAGTTGAGACCAACACACCAGACTAAAGAGGTTTGTTACCCAGTTTTTGATAGAGAGAAAAGAGAAGAACAATAAATCATGCAAATGGAAATTATTGAGCTTGTTTTAATTTAATTTATCTAACAGACCTAATTTCAATCAAAAATTACTCTTCAGAATGTGTTTCTTTGCTTTTCTGCAGGACAACGTGTTGAACATCATCAGCCAGATCATGGATGAATGTATCCCCAACGACCGCGCAAACAGAGACTTCTGCGTCAAGTTCCCCGAGGAGATTCGCCATGACAACTTGGCGGGACAGCTGTGGTTCGGAGCTGAGGTAGGCAATTCCCTCTTGCTTCAGTCAGGACGAAAACAACCTGCAGAAATCCAGCGGTGGAGCTGAAATTCACCATGGCTGTAAACTGGTTCCTGTCCAGTGTTTGGCTGCAGGCTCCATCATCATGAACAGGGAGATAGAGAGCATCGCCATGAGACCCCTGGCGAAAGACCTGACGCGCAGCCTGGAGGAGGTGCGCAGCATCACCAGAGACCAGGCCCTGCGAGACCTCAACTTCTACACAGACCGCATGAAGGACGCTTTACGACACTTCGACAGCCTTTTCGCTGAGTTTGAGCTTAGGTGAACGAGAGATCATAAACATTGCATTATTGGACCCAAATTAGGCATAACATTATGACTACTTGCTGACATAATCCTTTAGTGGTGGGCAATATTTACCTAGTTTTATCACAGTATTTTGTGGTACTATTGTGATAATGATTAAAGTGAGTATATTGAATTTTTTAGGTAACTGTATGACTGTGACACAGCAATAACAGCCCCACAAATGCAAATACTGCTCTTGAAAAACATTCCAGCTTATAATGTATTTCTTTATGTCTCCAGTCAGTCACATAAAGAAGTGTGGTTTATATGAGGGGTGGACAATAAATCAGTTATGTATCGCAGTAGACACATGGTCAATATCAGTAGATAATGCATCCGGTAGAATATTCAATAGTTTCACTGAACTCTGATCCAGAACTGCACAGCATTCTGGGAAAAGTAGACAGAGGAAAGCCTTTAGCCTCTCAGCCAGCCAAGCTAGGTTGGTGGAATCAACTGACTCACTCATTCTTTGGTTGCCTAGCAACTGATTCATTCTTTGGTTACCTAGCAACAAACCTGTGGCAGTTTAAGTTTTGCCACTGTGCCTCCATAACTGCTTAAAAGTGATAGATAGATAGATAGATAGATAGATAGATAGATAGATAGATAGATAGATAGATAGATAGATAGATAAAATGTGAAAACTGTGGCTAAAACAAAAAAAGTTCACACCACCAATTTGGCAGGATTTCAGATATTTAAAACAAAAAAAGAGTATTAGTGCTAATCAATATCGACAGTTATCTGAAATGAAATGCTGACACTGTGAAAAGTTTTTCTGCCACATCACCCAGCCCTATTTTTTATCAATAAGCTGCTGCACACAGTAACCACATTTAAACATACTTTCAAATGTGTTGATATGTATTGATGCTCTCAATGAATCAACAGTGGAGAAAATAGCAAAACTAGCAATCGCAGCAATACGGGCAGTGTTAGACATCATTGATTGCAGTTCATTGTGATGACAATGAATTAAAATGTGTATCACAATAAATTTATCACAATAAATGATCATATGAAGGTATGGGCACTGTTGGACCTTTGAAGACACAAAAATGTTAGATGTTCATTAAGTTCTGGAATTTGGGAGACGGAAACTCCCAAATTCCGACTTGTTTTCCCAAAACATCCGACAGACGCCTGGTTGGATAGAAATGTAAGGAATTTGGAGGCCAAATTTACACCTCATTCTCTGTGTTTGGGTGTAAAAATGCTCTAGAAAAGTTCCAAGTTGTGTCTATGTTTTACTTAAATAGGTGTCAGAGGAATGACCCAAGCATCCCGTGTTTTGTCCTGAAGCTACATCTTCACCAAACAACTGTTTCAGCCATGATGGATTTCTGATAAATCCATCAATACACATTGGACGCGCCCCAGAGATGCAGTTCTGGACATAGTCTAACCCAGTTTACTCCTCTGTGGTCAGAATGTTATTCAGTTCAAATTCAGAAATACTTTATTAATCCCAAAGGGAAATTAAATGTTGTAACTCATGCCTAATCAGTCGCTGCGTTTCCAATCACAATATAATTGCACAAATTGGAAATACTGAAATAAATTTGCTTAAAGGAAACACGACAATTGCGAATAAAATCTCACGTTTTTTGATGAAATGCTTGAAGTGATTTTTCAGCCATTTTGAAATTAGCGTATTTTGCAAAACTACAATGGATACACTTCTTTTTTTGCATAACACGAGTTGTGATCAATAACAGGTTATTTCTACTGGCAAAAACGATGAAGAAGACAACAGGAAGTGGTAGGAATATGATGGAGCTGCCTGATTTTTAATCATTGATTCATGCAAACATGAATAAGTTTGCGTGAACAAACTTATTCATGTTTGATTTTTAATTTGTGTTTCTTTTTTAATGGAAACACCATAATTGCAAAATTGTATTTTTTTTTTTTTACATTAGTGGAATATTGACAAATCTTTGTGCAAACACAGCGACTGTGTATCACCCTTCACCCCTTTAAATGTTTCCATCAGAACTAAAGAAACATTTTTGCCAAGTTTTGAACATTTTTAGCCTAACGCTTCTTCTTCTTCTGTTTCAGCTACGTGTCAGCCATGGTGCCTGTGAAAAGTCCCAAAGAATACGACGTGCAGCAGGAGGTGATTGTCCTCTTCTGTGAAACTGTTGAACGGTGAGTTTGCAGTAGAAAATCATCCTCCAATAATCTCTTGAGTCAGTCAGAATCTGACGGTGTCTCCGTCCCCTTCAGGGCGCTCCGGCTGGGCTACCTCACCCAGGACATGATCGATGACTACGAACCTGCTCTGATGTTTACCATTCCCAGACTGGCCATTGTTTGGTAAGCATTCCCGTTTTCCTGTCGATGTTTTCCGCTCCGTCCCACCTTCGTCTCACAGGACGCTGCTCATGCTTTCAGCGGGCTGGTCGTTTATCCTGAGGGACCTCTTAACCTCGACCGGAAATCTGAGGACATGTCGGAGCTCTTCAGGCCTTTTCGCACTTTATTGAAGAAAATCAGGTAAATCCATGAAGAGATCCATCCGTCTTTGTCACAGAGCTTTAAGGGCCTGATCTTCAAAAGGCCTGCATATTTAAAAAACTATACAAATTTCACTGCAAAAGCACAAACCAGTAAGTTTTCTTTAGTTTCCAGCGCAAATATCTGATTACACTTGAAAGAAGAGAAAAATAACTTTCAGCAAGAAATATGAGCTTGTTTTAAGTAAATATTTCCTTAATATCGAAGAAAAATAACTTGTTTCACTGGCTGATTATTTCACTTGTAACAAGACATTTTTCCCATGTCATAAGTGAAATAATCTGCCAGTTGCCCACCAGCTCATGTTGCATGTTTGTAGTTAACAATAGTCACCCCACTTTTCCCAACTCAGTGACTTTCTTGCTTTATTTAGCAACATTTCAAATAACAGAATTGGTATCTGCCAAAATCAGAATCAGCAGGTCACGATTTTTAAAGATCAGTAATCAGTAATAAGCATCCAAATGGCCTGGGTCGCATTCCAAAAAATCCGATCTGTTTTGTTCAGACTGTCATGAAAACATCAGATTCAGGTGCTTTAAAACTGAAAAATGGTATTTGGGTCACTTCAGGCTGCAGTGTGAACGCAGCCTAAGTTTGTTGTGGTTCCTCCTGCAGAGATCTCCTGCAGACTCTGACTGAGGAGGAGCTGCTGACTCTGGAGAAGAACCTGTGCATCTCCCAGGACGGGGAGCTGGCCTCAAACGGCATCCCGGTTCCGGTCCAGGAGAACCCGTCTTCCCACAGCCTCGCCAACGACGCCTCCAACGGGGAGGGCGGCGGGGAAGAGGACCCGCTCCCCGTGTTCGTCTCCCCTGATCAGGACGAGGAGTTGGCGGAGGTGGAGAACGGCTGGGAGGAGGTGGAAACCCAGAACGGCGAGGAGGAGCCGGAGCAGGGCCTGCTGTGCGAGGAGGCGGAGGAGGCGGAGCTGGCCTGCTCCATGCAGTACGACGAGGAGGAGCTGGAGCAGCTCAACATGATGGTGTACAGGGTGGGGGACGAAATGTCCACGCTACTGTCCCCACCCAGCCAGGGCCAGTCCCCGGCCCGCCGGCCCAGCAGGGCGGAGCCCGCCGGCTCCAGCGGCGCCTCCAGCACGCAGGCGTCACCACGCAGGATGGCGGCGAACCGGATCAGAACCGGCCTCTACGTGGAGGAGGAGGATCGGGTTTTCTTCATGGAGGACGTCGACGCGGCAGGAGACGGCAGCTGCATCGTGTCTCCTAAAGGTAAATGAAACCTACCAGAACCAGTTCCAATCTAATGTTTTTCTCTAGAAAATGTTTTCAGTCCCTCTGTGAGTTATACGACTGAGTTTTAGAATTTATGTTAATTACAAAATACTTTCATAATATTAGCAGAAATAAGATGCAGTTTTACCAGAACATCTTGAAATTACAAAAAAAAACTTACTTAAATGAGAAAAAAACTTTGAAAATTAATTTATTGGTATACCAGAGTTCTCATAAAATTGCTACTTTATTCTGTGGCTGGACAATACAGCTTAAAAATAAAATCTCAGATTTTTTTACTTGCAGTATTTTTAAAAAAGAGAAATTACAAAGGAAAGAAAATCCTTTTTTTGTCCCTTTTGTAAATTTTGCAGGTAAATTTTAGGCTGAAGCTATGAGAAGTCGTGTTTAATTATGAGAATTTTATCATAATAATAACAGAAAAAAGGTGCAATTTCACCAGGACGTCTTGAAATTATGTGAAAAAAAGTAAAGTCTGTTCAGTGAATATTCCATCAGATATATTATGTGTTAACATTGATCATTGATTTATTGTCCAGCCCTGCCTAAGGGATCGACGCCTCCTATGCAGCAGAAACCCGGACCCGGTTCCGGTATCAACGGATGGAGCTCTGCGACAACGTCGGAGCAGCCATGTCCCGCGGCAAAGCGCCCCCTCTGCTCCCACGCCCCCGGCAATGAGCCGCTGCCTTACAGCAACGGCTGGGACAGGGGGTTAGAGGGCACTGCGTCGGAAACGGCGGAGGTCATTGCCCACCGCATGGGCGGGATGAAGCTGTCGGCTACCGTCATCTTCAATCCGCACTCGCCCAGCCTGACGGAGCTGGCCGTGGACAAGCTGCTGCTGCCCCGGCCCGCTGCATCCGAGATCGAGCCCTGCGGCCCCCTAGTGGCCACTCACTGTCTGCTGAACTCCTGCGTGTGCTGCGGGAGCTGCGAGGACGCTCACGACGACGGCGGGGTTGCCTCGGATACCGCCGGCTTGGAGCTGGGCCTGGCTCTGGGTCTGGACAAACACTGCAAGACGCCGGCGTCCAGCGCCGTCATCCAGTCCGCCGCCTGCCAGCTGCCGCCGCGCGCCCACCAGCGGTTCGCTAAGGGCGAGCTCGCCCAGCAGACTCCCCCGTCCGCTCGCCGCCCTGGGGATCCGCCGGCGGAGGGCTCAGATTCGCTGCTCTGTGACAAGTGCCTGGTGGCTCCAGGACGGGGCTCCAGAGGAGGCCAGGGAGCGTCAACGTTCAGCCGCCAACTGAGCCACGACAGGAAGCAGCAAGCCGGCGAAGCCCGGCAGCGAGAGAACGACCTGGACAATGACAGGATAGACAATAAGGAGCCCAAGGAGGACATCAGGAGATGCTCCAGGTTTGTTTCAGTAGGAAAATTCAACCTATCTCACTACAAAAACACAACATTTTACCAAGTATTTTTGTTTAGCTTCAGCAATTAATCAAAGTTTTGGCTTTGAAAATGTAATTTTTTTGAAAATCTGTATTTTTTTTTTACTTCACCGATGCGTTCTTTGGGTTCCCAGGTCCAGAGTGATATCAGTAGGCCCGGACGATGTGGCTGAAAAACTTCACATAAGCGTTTCACATCAGTCTAGAGTTTTTTTGTTTCAAATATCAGAAATACGGCTAAACTGGTTTCCAGTTTTATCCAATTTTCACTCCAAGCTGTTCAGTTTTATTTTTAAGCAGTTATGAGGCACAGTGGGGGAACCTGAAACTGCTGCTGCGTACGATACTCAACAAGTTGTTGCTAGGTAACCACGGCATGAGTGAGTTAGTTGTTATTACCTTTTTGTCCAGCCCTACTTGTCAAATAATCTGGTAGTGGAAGTAGAACTTTTTTAAAATTAATATTAAGGAATTATTGCCTTAAAACAAGCTTCTATGTCTTGCTGAAAAGTTACTTGTAGGTAAATTTTTTCAGGTAAACTAAGGTATTTGCACTAGAACCTACAGAGCAAAATACTTCCTAAGACTTTGTGTTTTTGCAGTGCATAAATAATGCGCCACATTTTTCTTTCCGTCCTTTTTTGTTGTCTCATTATTTTACTTTTATTTTGATTTATAACACTCCGCTCTTTATTTGACCAATTATCAGTCGTATCCTTCTTTATTTCTGTTTGTTCTTTTGGTTGTTTTTAGTTTTCAGAAGTCGCCCCTCAGCTCTGTGTCAGGTAGTGACTGCGACAGTGTGTCGGTCACCACATGTAGTCTGTCGAGCAGTGCTTACACTCCAAGGTAACAACTTCCTGTCCCTGCTAAATAAATGTGTCTACTCAGATTTAATGCTCCTATCGATTATTTTAGTTAGCAATTGTTCTGACAATTAGTTGGATAATAAACCACCACAATCTGCTGATTTTTCATTTCATCCTTTATATGCACATAAACAATTCAATTCCATTTTAAATAAGAAAATAAACCTAAAATGCAACAACACAACATTCCTTCAGTGCATTTAGTGTAATTATTTGTAGATTGATTGAATGATTGTTGCTTTAACTGATTCATAAATTAATAACAAAAGTTACTTATTATAAGATTTTTTAATTTATTTACAGAATTTGAACTGAGAGGAGTTTTTACAAAGATTTATTTATTTTAAATGTAGTTGTATATATTTTTTTACATGTCTAGTAACTACTCTAGTAATTAAAACTACAGTAGTTTTAATTACTACTCTAAATATATTTTTCTGTTAGCAAATTGAATTTTTTTAACTGTGAATACTCCAGTTAATGATTAACCAATTACAAAATTAGTTGAAGATCATTTCAGTAATTGATTAATCTGATTAATCATGATTCATTGATTAATCGTTTCAGCCCTAAATCAGTTTCAGTCGCCAATTGAAGCTATAAATGTCAAAGTTCAGTGTCTTTGGGGTTTCGGACGCAGTAACAGCAAAGTTTATGCAGGATCAGATCATTCTTCAGATTAAAAAGTTAATTTTGCATTTCTTGTTCAGCCCCGTCAGCAGCCTGACTCCGAGCTCAGGGACTTCGGAGGACCTGGACCAGCAGGAGATCAGGCTGGCCCTGCAGGACTCCAGGGTTGCAGCGAGGAGCAAGATCCGCTCCCGGTTCCACAGCAGCAGTGACCTCATCCACCGTCTCTTCGTTTGCATATCAGGTGAAGTTCCTCCCTCTCTGAGCGGCAGCGGCACGAGCCTCCAGGTCGTACATGATGCATCGATGTTTCTGTGTGATGCAGGCGTCGCCGATCAGCTGCAGACCAACTACGCCAGCGACCTGCGGAGCATCCTGAAGACTCTCTTCGAAGTAATGGCGACAAAGTGCGAGCAAGGAGACAACGATAAGCAAAAGAAAGGTGAGGAATGGATTAATATTTTACATTCAGTGCCATGGAGGAAAACGTGTTTGGATATTAAAGATGGGGAAAAGGAAACTTTGGAAAAGTGCTTAATTTCTGTATAAAGTCTTTGAAAGTGCTGGATATTCAAACTGCACAGTTTTGTAATAAAGTTCTCAAAAATCCAAAATCAAAATTGGAAAATATTATTTGCAGTTGAAACCAGATATTTTCATACGCTTAATAAAAAGAGATATTTTTTTCTCGCTGTCTGAAGCTAAATCAGACCAAACATTTCTTGTTTTAGGTTGGTTAGATTTACTAACATCATTTCTATTTGCTAAATGCCAGAAAAATTTGTGAGAGCAACATTTAGAGATTGTTTTGGTTATTTTTATCCTTTTTCCCAAAGGAGTACATTGGTCTAGTTTCTAGTGCAAATATCTTCGTACACTTAAAAAGACAAAACTAACTTAAAAGTACATTTTCAGCAAGATATAAGAGCTTCGTCTTGTTATAAGTGAAATAATCTGCCAGTGTAACTAGAACTTGTTTTTATTAAGGAATTGTTAACTTAAAACAAGCTCCTAAATCTTGCTGAAAAGATACTTTTAAGTTATCTTGTACTAAGGTATTTGCACTGAAACTGGACAAAAAATACTTGGTAAGATGTAGTGTTTTTGCAGTGTAGGCCTTCTCAATCATGAACTAAGTGCAGCTGTTTAAAACGTGTCCCCTGTGATGCCCAGTAGGCCCCGTTCTGCGCAGTGCGGTGCTGGAGGATTGTGCTCTCTGTCAGGAAACTATTTCTTCATCAGAACTGGCAGCCAAAGCCCGGGAGGGACAGTTCGAAGGTCAGCAGATCCACAAACTATAAGCGTCGCTGTCGGCGCGCTCCTCTTCGTCTTCCTCTCAGCTGGTGGCGTTTCTGCTGCACGTTTTCTCTTCCTTTCCCCTGCAGATCCTCCAGACTGGGTCCCCGACGACGCCTGCAACTCCTGCATTGCCTGCAAGGCTCCCTTCACCGTCATTCGCAGGAAGCATCACTGTAGGAGCTGTGGAAAGGTTAGGACTTCCTGTTAGCTCCCTAGCTAACGTGTAGCTTAATGTTCCCAAGCAGGGCCCCCAAGTAGCATTAGCTTCTGGACACGATCTTCCTTTCCAAACCCAAAATATTTGTTTTTTAAAATAAATGGGTTTTTCTCTCACTTTTATTCACTATTCAATTATTATTACATTCGTTTAGCATAAATGCTACCTCATGCATTCTGATTTTAGTTGGGAGGGTTTTGCACAAAAAAGTTATTTTCACTTATATTTTTAAAATGTGACCTATAATGCTTCTTTGAAAAAGTTAGGATAGGTCTATGGCCTATACAAACATATTTATTATTATTTTGCACAAAATTATTCTTAGATAATGAGATTATAGTCTTGACTTATTTTCAGAATGAGCTGTTTTAGGTCATCTGTCACTTTAAATAGAAGTAAGCTGCTACAGGCCACGCCCCCAACTCAACTGACACATGAAAATGGCTGCAAACAAATGAGCAATTACACAACCGTACATCTTTGAAAATCAGAAGTGGAGCCTCCTGCACAACCAACAAGAATCCAGCAGGTGTTTTCTGGATGACAAGTCAACAACAAAACACTTGTCTTTTCCAGCAGCCATTGGAAAAAAGTTTCATAAGCTTTACGTTGAAAGAACACGATTTGGAAAAATGTTTCTTTTGCCTAATTTTATTATCCTGTAATTATTTATATGAATTGTTTTACTGTAACGTATTATTTAATTATGAAACCTGCAGACCAGACATTCTGGAACTTAGCTTGGGTTGCTAGGTAATGGAGCTGTGCTTGCCTGGGGTTGCTAGGTAACAGGGATGGGCTTGGCTGGGGTTGCTAGGTAACGAACTCCGGAGGTTTCTGGAACGGCTCATTTTCCAGATACTAAAATCAGATTAACTCATTGCCAGAAACCAGATGGATGTTTTTTTCTTTTATGTAATGATTCAGATATAGATTAACTTTCTCGTAATAAAAAATGATTAAAATATGTATTAGATAAATTTTTTAATTTATTTTTCCATTTTGTTCCTCACCTTCCTTCCAGCTTTGCAGCGCCCTCCTGTGGCCACCACTGTGAAAAACACTGGCTCAACATTTCACTCTCTCTCTCTCCTCAGATCTTCTGCTCCCGCTGCTCGTCCCACTCGGCTCCGCTGCCGCGGTACGGCCAGGTGAAGCCCGTCCGGGTCTGCACCCACTGCTACATGTTTCATGTCACGCCTTTCTACAGCGACAAGCCCGCCATCTGATCCCAGGTCAGAACCAAAAAGCACACCGTCTGCTCCAAGAGCATAATATGCAACGGACAGATTCACTCCACAGTGCTCCAGAGAAACCTTAAAGGTCATGATTGTAGTCGCTGACCTCAGCCGCAGGGAGCGGAGAGTCCAGGCGAGAACCTCGGGTCTGATTGTAGGAACGCCGAGGCGTCAGCAGAACTGGAGGTCCAGACGCTCTGCAGTCTGCTCCACAGAATCAGAACACTTTTCCCTTCTGCAGGTGTGAATAATGAAGCTTCCTGTTTACTTCTGTGAGCTTCCCACATCTGTCCTGGTACCGGCGCTCCAACAGAACTCAGATCAGTGGAGCTGGGTGAGACAGCTTGAAAATTTAATCTCAGATCTCAATTTTTTTTCCCCTAAATGATAAATAAATGTTTTTATTTCAATCATCTCTTCTGCAAGCTGTACGACGGAGTGTCAGAGCCAGGCTACAAAATGTTTTTAAATTATGAGAATAATATAATGTTAGCAGAATAATGACACAATTTTACCAAAAGAGCATCTTGAAATTACAGAAAAATACATTTTAATGAGAAAAAAACACTTCTATTTATCAGGATCAGTTTGTTGTTCGAAATAGAAACATTAATTTCAAAGTCCTGCTACTGACAATAATTTAATGCTGACATGTTAAAAAAATTCATTATTTTCATATCTAAAACCGATACTAAAGTATAACTTCACTTAATTGTTTCTTTTCATGCCAGAGTTTTCATTAAATTACAACTTGATCCTTCTAAAATTACATCTTTATTCTGGTAATACTTCAACTTTATTGTTGTACGACTTTATTCTGGTAATTTTATGACCTTAATTTTAAATGAAACTGTAGCCTGGCCCTAATATTTCATCGTAGAGTTGAACTGAATTCAAAATCCAAATAAAAAGAAGCTTTAAAATGCGCTTATCAAACAAGATGGCCGCCCTGGCTCATCTCTGAACTATAGAAACCCCAGGAACGCATTGGTAAAAAAAAAATCCAGATTTCCCAAAAAATAAATCTTCAGAAGCCAAAAATCGGATTAATCGATCAAATCGATTTGTCGCCCAGCCTTACGGGTCGGATCAGACGAATGTAAGTCAAACCAACATGTAAATAATGATTCTGTCTGCAAGCAATGGAGCCACCAAACAAACTCAGCAGGCTGAAACTGAAACACAGGAATCTTTTGATATGAGCTTTGTGAGGAGTTTGGTCTTTTCTAACGTGATGAATGTCTAACTGTGTTTGGGAGACGAGGTCTGGATCGAAACTTAGCTTCGAGTTTGCTGCACTGAGAAAAAACATAAAGTCTTACCGAGTATTTTGGACTAGTATGGACCGAGTATTTCTATAAGAGCTTGTTTTAAGTCAGTAATTCCTTAATATTGATGAAAAATAATAGATCCAGTGGGAGATTGTTTCACTTAAAACATGGGAAAATGTCTTGTTATGAATTAAATAATCTGCCAGTAGTACTAGAACTTTTTCATCACTAGTAAGGAATTATTGACTTAAAACAAACTCTTACATCTTGCAGAAAAGCTGCTTCTAAATTACTTGATGTCTTTTTTTTACATGTACTAAGATATTTGCGATTAGGGCCGCTTAGGACTGACAGAAAAACTCAGGAGTACATTTCCGAGAAAAAAGCAGAAATTCTGAGATTAATTTCAGTAATCTTATAAAAAAAAATTACACATTTCTTAGTTGAAAAGTTGGAAATTATCTAGAAAATAAAATCAATTTCTGAGATTAATCTCAGTAATTTTTTTACGAAAAAAACCTCAGAAGTTTCAGTTTGAAATGTCAAACATTTTCTGTGAAAAACGCTGAAATTTCTGAGTTTGAAAAGTTAAAATTGGCTTAAAAAATGTCAGTAATTTCAGAAATTAAGCTCAAAATTTCAGAATTTGTCTTTGAAATTTACTCCTCCTCCTTTTTTCATTTTTATTTATTGTAGAACGTTGGCCCTGATATGCAGTCGGATATTTGCAGTAGGAACTCGACCAAAAATCCTCGGTAGGATTTTGTCTTTTTCCAGTGCATCCCTTCACTAAGGTCAACCTTTGACCTTTTGGAGCTCAAACTCTCAGGTGCAGCCTTGCAGGATTACAGGGCTGCCCATCTTTCTTCACTTCCTCATCGCTTTATTGGTGCAATATTGTTGATTGCGACGCTTCTGCACACGATGAAACAGACCTCTGATATTTTGGTTGCAGACATTTTTCTTTCAGAAACATTTGTGTTCAAAATAACAGCAAAATAAAAACTAATTCTGGTATAAATTATACTAAAAATTTACTGTGAAATGTAACAGAGTAAAATAAACCAACAGACACAACAGTAGTAACATGCAAAGCTGATTATTCTGAATGTTAGCAGCAGGTTGTAGTCGGTTGAAATAGTTTTAATAAAAGTTCATTTTAGGAAGAAAAATGTCAAAGAAAATGAAATTATTCACTGATTGAAATCTTTGAGCAGCATCCAGTTTTCAGATTTTTTTGGGCTTGATTAAAGAAATTATTCTTGCTTATAAAAGCAAGATTTGGGTCACTTTTTTTCTTTAATAAAATAAATCATTGCTGATTTGGGTGTGTCAAAGTCAACTTTTCAGCAAAAGTAAAAGTGGTTCTACATATTAGAAAAATTTGGTCATAAAAATATTAATTCTTTGTGTTTTACTCAACATTTTCCATTGCAAATTAATTCACCAATAATTCAAACCTTATTAAAAATAAAAAGTTTAAAGAATAAATTTGTATCTTTCTTTGAACAGCAGTTGGGGGCCCACAAAAAGTAGCCCAAGGCCAGAAATGGCCCCTGAGCCACACTTTGAACACCCCTGGATTATACTACATTAAATATTCCTCAATTTCTGTAAAAAATTTATAAAATTTTCATTTTTGATTCATAGTAGGGCAGTAATCCTAATGGATTTGCATGTATGGAAATTTTAAACACTGCTGTTGTTTTGGACACATTTCTGTTTTGGTAACAACAAAAATCAGATGTTTTTCTGAGAAAAGACGCTAATTTGAGCCTCCAGTTAACACTAAGGATAAGTTTTTAATTCGTCCGTTCTGCTCTGACGTGAAGCAACTTCTCAGGCTTTAAATGTTCAGAATCACCCTGCGACCCTCATTGCATCTAAAAACACACAAACTTAACTCTGAAACACTATTTTTTCTTTTATAAAGAATGCAGATAACATGGAACTGTTATTACTATGATGTAAAGAAAAGGAATCATGCAGTAGTGAAGAGTGGGATATTCTGTTATTTTTATTATTATTTCAGAGCTTTGTCTTATTTTGTAAAACTTAATTCATTTCCATAAGAACTGTGTAAAATATTCAACAGATAAATAATGTTATATAGTTTTAAATGGGATGTATATTGAAATAAATAACTTTTCTGTTTGATCGTGTTGTCATGATTCCTCATTTGATGCAGCTGAAGGTGAGACATATGTATAAATTATAAATTGATATTAGGATTTTAGAAAACATTTAGAAAAAATAAGACTGATTTGGAATAAATCTGAGATATTTTACATCAATTTTCACTGTATTTTTTTTTTTTTTTAAGTATTTGAAAGACTTGACATCTCCAAATTAAACTCATGGAGATGGAAAATTAACGGTCGTTTGTTAATCTGCGGTCAATCTGATAATCTGCCAGCAGGGGGCAGCGCATTCTAGTATTTTGAGGCGGGGGTTGGCGTATCGGAGATGTAAATATTTTCTACTCTGTGTTTACTGTAATGTAAATCTGTTCTGTGTAACCTGTACTTAAGGCTTAATGTTTTAATATAAAGAGCACTGAAAGATGAACAGCGAGATGGACAGAAATGCCTCGTTGGTTTTGTTGTTCCGTAGACACGATATGTCACCGCGTCCGCCATATTAGAGGCAAGCTCTCCTTAGAAATCAACACAAGACAGATGAGAAACTATTAATAAAAAAATACTACTGTTTTTTATGCAAATTTTTATGTATTATATTTACATGCGATGATACAAGTTCATTTTGGGATTTTATTGAGCTTTTAGTTATGGAAATTAAGCTGTATTTATTTCAGCTATTTTGTTTAAATGTGAATTAACTAGCAGTGGTGGACAGAGTTCTCAAAAATTTAACACAAGTAAACATAATGATCCAAAAAAATGACTTTAAAAGAAACATTTCATAAAAAGACTACTCGCATGCTGAGCAACTGATCAAAATTTCAGTCATTTAATATTTAAAAATCTGGTATTTTAAAGACCAAAATGAAAATAATTCATATAAATAATTATAAAACAATGAAATTAGGCAAAAACAAATATATTTTTTTTTCAAATCAGGTTCTTTCAATATAAAGCTTATGAAACTGTAACAAAAACTGGAAGTATGTATTGTGTGGTGAATTTTTGGTTGTTTATTCAATGACTCTACTCACAGTGGGTAGCGTATCCAGAAATATTACTCAAGTAAAAGTAACGTTACTGCATAATAAAATTACTCAAGTAAAAGCAAAACAGAGCAGTATTGTAAAAACTACTCTTTAAAGTATTCTTTCCCCAAAGATCTACTCAAGTTAATGTAAATGAGTAAATGTAGGTAGTTACTACCCTTCTTAGTTAATTAATGGTTGTAAAACTTTAACATTTTGTTAATAATAGTAATAAAGCTCTGTGTGTTGCAACGAAGCTGCCACTCCCAATATGGCGGCGACGTTGACGTACGGTTGGACGGTTTTACGGACTGTGATTGGCCAGACTGCGGGCTGTGATTGGCCCGCCGCTGAAACTGTGAGAGAGTCAACAAGTCTTCGCTCCCTGAACTCCACAACAGTCAGTCTGTCCAGGAGAAGTGTGGACTGTACAACGGACCGGACTAGCGCTGGTTTTCCTCTCAGCGGGCTGTGTTTACTGTGTTTTGTCGCGGTATTCCAACCTACCGCCTGACAGTCCGTTATTAACCCGCCGCAGGCAGCCATGCTGCGCTGTTAGCGGACAGCGGACCGCTGTCAGCTTTATTCATGGACTCAGCGCGAAGTTCAGCTGAAAGAGTTTCTGTCTGGGGACTGCTGCAAGGCTGACCTCCTACACTCGCTAACGAGGTATGTAATATTGCCACAAAAACGTAAATACATGAAAACCCCCATAATGTTGCAGGATACACCTAAAATATTCATGCAATGCTTTATATTTGTTATTTTAAAATGAAATTCTGGTTCATTTGTGCTGTTTTTGTAAGGATGTTGTCAGTTAAATTTACAAACAAAGAGTGTATATTAGTGACATGAACATGTTTATACACGCTGGTAGAATCGTGATTATTTTAATGAATGGAATATACTGCTAAAACGCAAAATCTTACCAAATATTTCTGGCCTTATTTAGTGCAAATATAGTGTTACCATTGACTTACGACAAAACTAACTTAGAAATAACTTTTCAGCAATGCATAGGAGCTCAGTTATTCTCTAATCTTTATGAAATAGTACTAGTTCCATTGCAAGATTATTTCACTTATAACATGTAAAAATTGTCTGGTTATAAGTGTGATAATCTGCCAGGAGAGCTATACTTTTTAAATCAACATTAGGAAATGATTGATTTAAAACAAATTCATATCATGCTGACAATGGACTTATAGGCTAGTTTTGTCTTATTTTAAATGTACTAAAGTCTAGACAGAAATACTTGGTAAGAGCTTGTGTTTTTGTAGTGTAATCATTGCATAAGAGCTAATAGTGTTTTTTTTAATCATATCTTTCACCAAGATTATTAATCTCAGAGCTGCACATGTGTTTTTTCCTGGTTTAGGGACTATGAATCTGTGTTTGGACAGTATGGACGTCATGAAGATTGTGCTGCTCATCTTTGAGACCATGTTGCTGACCGACTGTGTGAGAGGTAAGGGGGCTGACTCACAAATGTTCTGAATGTTTTTAAAAGCAAGTTGCAAATGTCCTCGTCATTAAGCAGCTTCACTGACTGGTTTCCTGTCAGTGTGAAGAAAGTTTCGCTTGTGCTTTCTCCCCCCTGAGCAGCCAGGGACGGAAAAAGTTCAAGAGTTTAAAAAAAATAAATAAACAAAAAAATAAAAATTCTAAGCAGAGCCCAAAGTCAACATGGACGGAGGGAGGGAGAGGGGGCCCTGGCTTGGCCCTGACCTGAGCTTAACTGCAGCGTAACTAAACAAATACCATCCATCAGCTTCCCGGGTGAAAGAACAGAGTCCAGCCCTGCGAAGGCTGCAGACATGCTGCTTCACATCAGGCGGCTTTACTCTGAAACACAGAGCAGACTGGAACTCTCCGGTCCAACTGTTTCATGGTGCCACTGTCAAACTGTTGCTTTGTGAGCGACTAACCTCTCTGGCATGAGTCAAAGCTGAAAATGCCCTCCTGATGAGAGGAAAACCAAATGCCTGGCACTACGGAAGGAAACATTTAATCTACTTATTATTAATTGTCCATAAATGATTTATTTTATTAAAATGAGTTCCAATCTATTAATTAAACATCGGTTTACTTTCTATTGGTGTTGTAATTTGGCCGCCATCCAGCAGGGGGCACCTCTGGTAACTCTAAATCGGAGCCGTTTCATACAGAACAAAGATGGCGGCCATTGTTCTGGCAGTTCGTCATACTTGTAGCACAAAACATCACGATGTAAAAGTTAGTTTGTCATACACGTTGTTATTAACAACTGTAAGAGATCCGGAGTTAGCGGCTAGCTAGTCAGATCATCATCAAGGAGCAGGGAGGCGAGTTTTATACGGGGCGTGTTAAGTATTTCACGGCAGCTGTAGCTAGGGCCTGCACAACAAAATATGTAGATTCATCTAGTTATCATATAAAACGATTTATTGACTTATTTTTGTCGTATCTTTGCGCGTACGCTGAACTGACAGCACCTCTAAATGTCGCGGACTTCTAAATGCACTTGCGCTCTACTCACTGCACGTATGCTGCGCTGCAGCGTAGAGAACAGAACGCCGAGGCAGAAATCAATCAATCAATAAAATTTTATTTGTATAGCACATTTCAGCAGCAAGACATTTCAAAGTGCTTTACATCATAACAAACACAAAAACACAAAGTCATGCAACATAGAATCAACAATCAAAACATTACATTAAGTCAAGTGCCATCACTAAAGTCGTAATTGATTGCTTTTCAAATACAACTCTAAACAGGTAGGTTTTTAGTCGAGATTTAAAGGCACTCAGTGTTTCAGCTCTTTTACAGTTTTCTGGAAGTTTGTTCCAAATTTGTGGTGCATGGAAGCTGAATGCTGCTTCTCCTCGTTTGGTTCTGGTTCTGGACATACAGAGCAGAAAGAGAAACGGCCCAAACAGAGTCCAGTGTTTGTTGAAAATTTACTTTATTCAGTTCTGTTTTTAAATATAACTATTCAGTGAGCTCCTTGAGTTGTCACCTTATAGCGACTTCAGCTTCTCATTCAAAAATTACTGATGTGCTATGAAGTCGATGCGGAGAGGAGGGCATAACGGGCGAATTCATAACATGATGGGAGAAAAAACATGGCGCCAGTCCGCACGGTTGATTTTGAGGGCTGTTGTGAGTTAATGGCTTTAATGGAGCGAAGTTTTAACATTCCTTAAAGAGCAACAACAGACTACTTCTGTATGAACATCTGTCTGTTAATTTATTTGTGTTCAACATATTTTATTCTTTTCATCTTTTATTTTACTATAAAACAACCCAAAAAGCTCCTTATTTGTTATACGTAATCAGCTTAATAATGTGAGAAAGCTGCAGTTTTCCTGTTTATTCAGTCAGTATTTAATACAGCTGACACGAAATGTAAAAACATGTTTGTTTTTACTGCAAAAACAAAATATTACTCAGTATTTCTGGCCTAATTTTTGTACATTTGAAATAAGAGAAAACAAACTTACAAGTAACTTTTCAGCAAGATATAGGATCTTGTTTTAGGTCAATAATTCCTTAATATTGATGAAAAAGTATTTTCATCAATACCTTTGATGAAAAAGTGATAAATGTCTTCACTTAAGACATTTATCCCGCTGTAAGTCAATTATAAGTCAAATAATCTGCCAGTGGAACTAGTACACGTTCATCAATATTAGTGAATTATTAACTCAAAACAAGCTCATGTATCTTGGTGAAAAGTTACTTATAAGTTAGTTTTTTATTTTTAATGTACAAGAATCTGGACAAAATGCTTGGTAAGATTTTGTGTATTTACAGTTTTTAAATTCAGCATTTAGGTTATGAAAAAATGGTTGGCCGTATTGATACAAGAGAAAAGTTAGGTTTTTAAGAAAATGGCCGCTCATCAATTAATTGCTAGTCGATCGATAAGATCAATCAGCTTTAGATTAACTCATTAATTGATGACTTGCATCCCGGTGCATGCTCCCTCCAGCTTCAGTGTGTCGGCATTAACTGAACGGGTGCCTGATAGGTGCAGCACCTGCATGTGGTGGACTTGCAGCAGAGATTGGAGATTGTCTGCAGACAATACTTCATTCACAGCCTGGCAGCCGGGCTTGCACGGCACAACTGAATCAAAAGTAAACAACTCCAAATCAGATTACACCAGCAATTTTCCATGTTTACAGATGAACATATGTCTGAAAAGCCGGTGACATGGCGGATGGAGCAGTTTAGTAGGGCAGCCTGCTGTTTTCTGGAAGCGGCTGCAGATGCTGAAACAGATGCACACGAGGCAGAGATGTGGTTAGCACATGATAAGTTATAAACCGTAAATATGTGACAGTTCCTCCAGAAGAGCCAAATGATACACAGAGTTCTGTGTTGCAGTCCCAAAGCAACAGCTGGACTGCAAACTTTATAGTGAAGGAGAGGCAAGGGAAGCTGTAAAACCGTCACCATAAAAATCTTAACAGTGTATGAGAACGTCTCTGACGGACCTGAATGAATTTACACTGCAAAAACACAAAATCTTACCAACTATTTTAGTCTAGTTTCTAGTGCAGATATCTTAATACACTTGAAGTAAGGAAAAACTAACTTAAAAGTAACTTTTCAGCAAGATGTAGGAGCTTGTTTTAAGTAAATAATTCCTTAATATTGATGAAAAAAGTACAAGTTACACTGGCAGATCACTTCATTTATAACATAATGGAACCTTAACCATGGAATATTGACTTAAAATGAACTCATGTATCTTGCTGAAAAGTTACTTCTAAGTTGGTTGTGTCGTATTTCAAGTGTGCTAAAAATTAGACCACAATACTTATGTCTTTTGCATTGTATAAAGAGCATCCGCACTGCAAAAACTCAAACGCTTACCAAGTATTTTTGGTCTAATTTTAGTACAAATATCTTTTTAGACTTGAGATTAGAAAAAAATTACTTTATAAGTAACTTGTAAGTAAATAATTCCTTAATTTATGAAAAACATCACTTTTAACAAAACATTTTTCCAATGTTATAAATGAAATAATCTACCAGTGGAACTAGTAGTTTTTCATCAATATTAAAGAATTATGGACTTAAAAAATATCACGTATTCCTCCTGTAAGTTACTTATAAGTTAGTTTTGTCTTATTTCAAGTGTGCTAATACATTTTCATTAAAAAGTAGACCAAAATTACCAGGTAAGATTTTGTGTTTTTGCAGTGTATAAAGAACACCCTGCGTGTGAGACCATAAAAACCTCCAGAAATTTTGTTTTCCTGCTGATAGCTGAGTGTATTGGTACCTGGTAGGACTCAGGCCTGTTGCTGTCAGTCATCAGGAGACATCTGACACAAGAGCCCTGCCCTCATACCACAGGGAGTCCCGACACACACACACACACACACACACACACACACACACACACACACACACACACACACTGGGCCCCTCTCCCTTTTTACTGTTGCAGCTCTGGGATTGGCTGCCCTAATTCCCTCCGCCCCCTTCATGCAGCTGGAGAAGGTGGCCAGTGATGCGTCCCAGCAGAACCAGTAATGTGGTGACAGTCTCAGGGACTGGTGGGCTGCACTCAGTGAAGAATGCAGCCTAAACATATATTTAGAATAATAAAAGGATACAGTAGGCATGTGTCCATGAAGGTGACCAAAACAGTATTTATTAGCAAGAATGACACCTTCAAACACTTTGATTACATACAATTTACCTATTTATTAAATGATTCATTTAATTTATCATGATTAATCAACAATTGAAATAATCGTCAACTAATTTGGTAATCGATTAATCTTAGGGGCTGCACGGTGGCGCAGTTGGTAGAGCTGTCGCCTTGCAGCAAGAAGGTTCTGGGTTCGATTCCCGGCCCCGGTCTTTCTGCATGGAGTTTGCATGTTCTCCCTGTGCATGCGTGGGTTTTCTCCGGGTTCTCCGGTTTCCTCCCACAGTCCAAAAACATGACTGTCAGGTTAATTGGCCTTTCCAAATTTGCCCCTAGGTGTGAGTGTGTGTGTGCATGGTTGTTTGTCCTGTGTGTCTCTGTGTTGCCCTGCGACAGACTGGCGACCTGTCCAGGGTGTACCCCGCCTCTCGCCCGGAACGTGAGCTGGAGATAGGCACCAGCACCCCTCCCGACCCCACTGAGGGACAAGGGTGAAGGAAAATGGATGGATGGATGGATTAATCTTAGAGCTTAGAGACTCAAAAAAAAATACCATTTGCTGAAATAACACACTCAGAGCAGTAATTAAGCTAAAACATATGTACATTTTGCATTTAGATAAAAAACCACTTTGTTTGTTAAAATGTTCAACCCATAACTGCTGATATATGGTAGTTTTAGTTTCACTTTGTTCAAATTCTTAAAAAAAAAAAAAGAAGATCCTGTTAAGCAAACTTTTTCTTCATTTAAACAACTTTTTTTCTTGTATTTTTTCAGGTAAAATTGCATCTTTATTCTAATATTATTACTGCCTTCTGATAATTAAGGCTGGTCCTAATACCCTGCCACACAGCGTACAGAATGTATGCTGTGTGAACATTTTCAGTCATTCATAATTTATTTTTTCCAAAAGAAAGCAAGAAAAAAACCCAATTAAAATTGTATCTAGTATGAAAAAATGTGATCTTTTTTAGCCAAATCGCCCAAAGAGCAATCAGCCCGAACAACAGCAGACTTACTAACACCTATTTATTGGTTTTCCGTCTAAGTTACGTTTGGTGTTTCTCTCCTTTTTCATCGCTATAAAAATAAACTCCCAGAATGCATTTGGCTGGACGTATGGAGACGGCCTGTTTTCCACCAGGTCCGGCTAACTAATGAATTACTCACAAACAGGCCGGCGCTTTTGTTGTCTTCGATTCCTTGTTGTTTTCTGTGAGAGTTGGAGCCCTGAAAACTCGTTTGTGGAAAGTTTACATTTTATAGGCAGTTACATCACCCAACAATCAGGTACAGTGAGATAAACTCGGTGCCAGGGCCTCTAAAATCTCAGAGCTGTTTGGCTCGCTCGCAGTTTTCCATTTCCTTTCAGCATAATGAGGCTGTTTCTCTGCAACAATAAGCCCAGAAGACCTCTTATTTTTTAAATAGCTCATGAAGAGTAAGACGGTGGAGGCTCTATTAAATATACAAAGTGATTTTTTTTTCTTCTTCTAGCAGCTTAGAGGTTCTGAAACAAAACCAAAATTTAGCTCCTTTCATTTCATCAGGCTCTGATTTTGATGTCTCTATGCCTTCCACCAAACTTTCCTGCCTCCCTTCTACAACACAACTCAATCTTTTCTCCTGCTCTCTGCTGTGTTTCCTCTGGTTTATTACCAGCATTAAGCCAGAGGAAGTGGGTTAAGTTAATGTGCTGTCGTTAAAACAAGGCATGACTGACCTTTACTCCCACCCAGCCTCTCTCAGCTCCATACTCCCTGAGAACAATGGCTGGATTATTGTGTGTGCTGGTCCCCCACATTGGACAAAGCAGCAGTAATTAATTTAAGCAACTTCTGACCCTCGTATTTACCATCAATTAGCAGACGGAGAGGAGGGCATGTGTGCGTGAGAAGAACTGTTGAGGGAGAATGAGCAAGATGCAAATTTTATCAAAAGTGTCCAATTATGCTTCCTGGGACAGGTTAGGATAGGACAAAGTGTGTTCATTGCATTTATTGCACAAAATCGTTCTTAGATAATGAGCCACTTGTTTGGTTCATTCCAGTTTGTTTGGAAAGGTCTGAAAGAGTAATCAAGCTTTAATGAAAACCAGAGAATCAAACTCTGGTCCACCTACAAACCTTGGAAGTGAACTCCGGTGCAGTTTGAATGCATATGTGAACAGAGACCACTCTAAAAGGAGGAAGTGGGCTACAGCGTAGAGCATTCTGGGTAAATGCAACAAAACAAACGCAAGAGTCTAGCGCCAGCAGGAGAAATGACTCGTCGTCTTTTTCCAAAGACAAAAAAGAAATCCTACAGTCTGACGCCACTCCTCCATTTTTGTTTTCATTTTCTGAAGACTCGTGTCTTCTTCGGAGGTTTCTGTCATTTCCTTCAGTTCCTGGTTCTTGGTGCAGCGCCACCACAGGCAAGGAGGGGAACAGGTTTTTTGTTTAAATTGTTTGATGCAGTTCAGTGTGAAAATGATTCACAACAGATAAAAATGTAACAAATGTTGAAACTTTGGTCTGAATCTACTGGACTATCAGGTGTAAAAACTCCTTTAGACTGGTCCGTTATGCCTGCTTTTAGCTCCTTTTAGAATAAGCAAATAAGCTGCTGCTAGCCACACCCACCAGGTCAGTGTTTACACTCGCAATTGAAAATGGCTGCTAACAGATGTGCAATTATACATTACACATTGGTAGAGCAAGTTGTTTCTGGGTGGGAAGACAGCAACAAAACACTCGTCTTTTGCAGCAGCCATTGTACGGCGCATAAAACCAACCGACCAAACATTCTGGAGCTCAGCTGGGGTTGCTAGGTAACGGGCAGTTCCTGCTGATTTGTGACTTCATATTCAGTAGGTTTTAAAAGGGTTCATTTTCCAGACACCAAAAAACATTAAGTTATTGCCAAAAAGCAGCTGGTGTTTTTTTAAAGAGCTTGGGATGTTTTTAGAAGCAGTTTAGACTCAAATGGAAGTGCAAAATATGAATATTGCATAATGGTCCCATTTAAGCCTGCTGAAATTAGCCTGAGAAGAATGAGACGTCCTGTAAAAGAAAGCTCAGTAGGCTCTCACTCCACCTCCCTCTCCTCCTAACCAGGTGGAAATAATATTCCTCACGCTCCGATCCTTCTGGAATAACGTTTCCGCAGCTGCAACAACCCATGTTGCCATCTTTCAACGCTCTGTCAGTGCAGAGGAAACATTTGGAGCGAGGAATGTGTCAGACTTCACCCCAGTGAGGGGACAGAAAGGAAAAGATCAGTAGTCATAATGGAGGTCAGTGTGTGTGTTTGCTTTAGCTTGGTCATAAAGTCCCAGAGAGCTGCGCTCTCTCCTCGTTCACCACGTTTAACGAGCTTTTCAATTAACATTCATGTGGAATTTCAACATGTTGCTGTCTGCAGTTTTTGCTCTCAGCTGGATGACTTTTTTTTAAGAAACCCCATGCATCTCTTTGTTTATGTGTGTAGGTAGGGGTGGGGGGAGACTCATTAGCTTGTTTGGGTAGTTGCCTCTGGGCGTGTTTTCAGACCACACACACTCTTCCTGCCCGGCTGAATGGAATCACGATCTGTTAAATAAAATTCCCGTTTGCTCCCACTAACCTCCAGGAACGCTTCGCAGCCATTACCATTCAGATGATAATTGACTTTGAGCCTTTCTCAAGCCCGACTCGCTCCATTTAGCAGACCTATGAATACCAGATTGTGGTTAATTGACAGCTGCTTGGTGTTAAAGAGCGTCGGTCCTGGTTGGACCTTACAAGTGGCCTTTTCAGTAACATGTCAGACCCACAGTGGGATGCGTTTGTCTCATTTCTCCCATTTTTTTGGAGACGCTTCCCACCCTCCTCCACAGCTGTTCACTCGGTCACTGTGGAATGATCAGATTCCAACTTCTGCTCCCGTTCATTCCTCCGCAGGAAAACAGTTTATACTTTTTCTGTATATTTAAGCTCTCTGACTTATAATTCAGATCATGAGGTTTTATGTGCTGCAGGAACCTAAAAACCTTTGTTAATGTGGGCTCAATCCACACCAGGAAGCTTCATCTCCACTGATCAGTATTTATTAGTCACGTTAAGTTTGTGGAAGTGGATACATAGTTCCCACTAGTCTGAACCGGATGCGATCCGTGCCATTTTGCTAGGCTAGCGCCAAAATGGCAGGCTTTGCTGTGCCTTTGTCTTGACCACTGTGCAAGAGAAAAGCTTTGTAACCAACGTACAAACTCTTCACATGAATATCAAGGCTCTGGTAACTGGCAGAGTAAATACATGTAGTAGCTTGCAGATAAAAGCTACATTAGCTAAGCTAATTTAGCTAGTTCTGCAACTATATCACTGCTGGTTATCTTAGTGTCACACAGAGATGGGTAAAGTACTCAAACATTTCAGTCGAGTAATAGTTTAAATATTTATAAGTTAGAAATGAGACAAGAGCTAGCTCTAAGCTTGTGGCTTGTTTACTGTTGTCATAGCAACGCCATAGCATCTGTCATGACAGGCTCAGTACCTACCAAGATGGCTGTCAGCTACAAAGTTGACGTCACATGACAGTTATGTACTGCTCATGATGATAATAGTGACAATGTTTTCTTTTATATTTGAACATCGTAAACTGGACGATAAAGCATCTATAGTGTTTTTTTCCGGTGCGAAATCAAAAATGGTTTGGAAATGTTGAACGTTTTCCGTTTTTTCTTCTCCCATATTCTTGTTTTGTTTTTGGAGGCAACATTTTTTTTTTATGAACTCCTGAGAGCGCGGTGAACCTCTGATCAAAGATAAACCCTTTCCATCTTAGATAACTTTCAGAAACGTATCTACTTCTTCAGAAAATGTGCTTTGTACTCTGTAGGAATAGTCTTTCAATGTTGCAATCTTCATTAAATTGCCAGAAATAAGACATGATTGTGAACATAATACTTGATTAGATGTAACTAATTTGCTAGATAAATAAATATACAGAATCTTGTTTGTTTAGATGCCTGATGAAAGTTGCTCCATGGGAATCTTGATACAGATTATGTATATTAAACACAGCTTTTAAACAGTTGTTGACTTTTTCTGTTGTTTTTGACTTCATAATGTGAAAAAGTCTTTGCTTCTTTCATGCGATAATGACCCTGACTGCGGATCGGACTGAGCAGGTTCGGACACGCTCAGGACTTGTTGTTGTAATCTTGGTGAATAAAAGCTGATTTAAGCTGCGGCAGCTCCTCCAGTGTGAGGAAAACCTGCCGCAGCCTGCTGAACTCGCGCTGCAGACTTATCAGAAGTCCAATCGGGCCGCCTGGATGGACCTGTTGGATATCAGTTGAGGATGAAGTTTCTGTCTCTGTTTGTCTGCGCGCCATCAGACCCCTCATTGTTTTGCTTCCGTTCGGCATTCAGACGACGGCGCCTCGCTTTTTCACAGGCTTATGAAAGTTTTGTCTCTTTTCTTCTTCTGTTGCCTTTCTCCGGAGCCTTGACAAAACCATCACACACCAACCGGCGCTCCTGTTTGGGAGTTGAAAGGTTGATTGAATGTTATGGTGGTGGCAACAGCGATGGCTGGCTGGGCTTGAAGAAAGTCGAGCCAGGGGATAACGAGCTCTGAATGAGCCTCCGACCCCCCGTCCCACATCCTCTCAGTTTTCCTCCCACTGAATCCTGTGAGACCCCACATGGCTCTGTGGCTCTAGATCCTCCATTTTGTTTCTCATTAAGGATGTTTTCACCCTAATAGTCTGGTAGTTTCAGTTTGATTGGGACAAATTGCAACATTTGTTAAATTTTCAGCTGGTGCGATTCCCTTTCATGCTCTACTGTGTCAAACAAACCAAACTTTTTTAAAAAAAACAGTTCCCCCCCTCAGCTGTGGTGGCGCTGCATCATCAGCAAATGACACAAAAACCTCTGAAGAAGACACTCAGCGCAACTTAGTCCTTCACGAAATGTAAACAAGAATGAGTGGCATCAGATTTTAGCAGTTGTAGGATTTATCTTTTGTAGCCGGTAAAAGACCAAGAGCCGTTTCTACCGCTGGCGTTACACTCAAGTGTTTGTTTTGGTTGTATTTACCCAGAATGCCCTGCACTATTTTCCTCTTCCTGCTTTTGTAATAGACAAAATCATTCTTAGCTCCGTTCAGAATGAGCTGTTTCAGGGCCTCTTGTTGGCCACGCCCCTTAACTCAACCTTTACACTCGCATGTGAAAATGGCTGAAAAAAGATGCGCAATCGTATATCTTTGTATACTTCTGCTTTTCCATCTTTGAAAAGCAGAAGTGGAGCCTCCTGCACAATCAACAGTGATGCAGGAAGTTGTGTCTGGATGTTAAAGTCAGCATAAAAACACTTGTCTTTTGCATAAAGCGGTAAAACCAGCTGATCAAACGTGCTGGGGCTCCGCTTGGGTTGCTAGGTAACAGGGCTGCACTTGACTGGGGTTGCTAGGTAACGATGCAGTGCCTGTTGAATGTAACTTAAAAATCAAGTGGTTTTTGAAAAGACTCATTTTCTAGACAACAAAATACATTAACTTGTTGCCAAAAAACAATGGGTGTTTTTTTAAGGGCTTGAGTTGTTTTTAGATGGAGTAGAAACCCAAATTAAACCGTGCAAAATGTGAATTTGTCATAATGCGTTCCATTTAATAAGTTCTGATTCCATCTGAATTGCTCCTGCAAAAGTGGAGAAATACAAAATGAAGAGAGGTAAGGAAGGAAAAACCATTCCGGGGCGTAATCCGTCATATTTTACAGCGGAGCTACTGAAATACCAGACTGAAACCTTGCATCACGCTCTGAAACTGATATGATTTCCTCACCATGCACGGCTGGGGTCAGTGTGCAGACTGCGTGCATGCAGAGCCGATCCATGCGTTTCTTTTATAAATGAGTATTTGTTCAATTGGCTCTTATTGTTTGGTTTGTTTTCAGTCATGCATGATGCATTATGCGAGGAATTCCCGACAGTTCGTCTGCACAGACTGGAGTATGTAAACAAGCTGTTTGTTGAAGGAGATTTCAGAAGATGAATCCAGTTTTTTGGGGGGCTGCGGACTTTAGGTGCGGACTGGTAGAGTTATTTGCTTTGCTGCAGACTAATATTTTCCAGTGATTGGATCGCTGGGTTCTAGCAGCGCTTCTGTTCTGTCCATCAGCCGGCTCCTCCTCTGCTGGACGTCTACATTAAAGGACTGTACAACCCGGCCGGACAGAAGTTGAGCAGACAGACGGATCGCGGGCCGTGACCTCCGCCGAGGCGGACTGGAGAGCACTGAACAAATTGTCGCTGTGAAAGGGCGAGTAGCACACCATAACGACAGGCTCAACAGCTCCATGATGACAGATTGATTTCAGACAATATTCCTGGATTGTTAAGAGGCCCCATTGCTGTCAGTGGGAGCTTTTCCCAGTTCCTCCCCCCACCTTCGCCTGTCTCGCCTCGTCTCTCCCCCCGTTCTGCCCTCCGTCTCGTCTCTGGCTCTTTCTTTTCCTCTCTGACTCCTCTCCTCCTGTCTCTGTCTGAATTGCTTCATTCTGCCAAAACAGTTCTGCTACATGTCAGTCTGTCACTGCGGCAGCCTGAAAAGACCTTGTCGACAACGGCGCCGGTGTGAAACGCTCTCCAGCGTTTTCTCCTGATCACCGGCGTCATCGTCAGTGAAAAGTTCCTGTCCTGATGGGCGATTAGTTGATTCTCGATGTACAACTGGCTTTCGAAGGCTTCGTTTTGTGAAAATCTGGGTTTTTCATTCACCAATTAATTTTCTAGGTTTCCATAGATCAGAATATCAACACAAAATAATTAGAGAATAAAACGTTAACAACCAAAATAAAGTCATAATATAATAAGAATAGTTGTAATAATTCAAAGGTAAAATCATAATTATCAAAGATTAAAGTGTTATTATCAACAGACTAAAGTCGTAATAATACAAGGACAAAGCTTTAATACTATCAGAATAAAGTTGTAGTAATAGGATAGTCAAACAACAATAAAGTTGTAATAATATGTGAATAAAACATTAAGATTAACGAAATAAATCTGTAAAAATACCAGAATAAAGTCATAATTTCAGGAGAACTCCAACACAAATGTTACAAAAATTAAAATGAGAAATATTGAGCATCTTGTGCTCAATATTGAAGTGATACTGAAGTTATATTGAAGTTATACTTTGGTTTCGGTTTTACAGTTAAGGAAATATTTCATCTCTTAACACATAAGCATCAGTTTATCATCCGTCGCAGGACAATTTAATTTATTTAGAAGAAAGAATCACAGACTGAGCTGGTCACATCAGATTTTAACTCTTCTCATTAAATTATCTTTTTATGAGACAGTTTTCCTTTTTCTGCTAATATTATGACTATATTCTCGCAATTAAACAAGAATTCTCATAACCTCGTCCTGATACTCCGACGTACAACTCACAGAAATACTTTTTTTGTCATTTGTAATTTCTTTTTCAGATAAGAAAACAAAACAAAAAAAATAATGGGATCTGGTCTGAATAAATGAAAAATGTTATTTTTAAGATTCCTGTAGGCAGTGGGATTTAAAAAGAGGCCAGAACAGACAGAGACTTGGATGAGCCGCTCAGAGCTGCTTCCAAACATCCTTGTTTACATCCGGCGTCATTCCGTCACGGTGCACAATGAGACAGATGCAGGTTGGACACTTTTATTCCCCCAAACTGTGGAATGCAGCAAAGTTTGAGGAGGAAGGCGCCGGTGGGGCCTGGATACACCTAGCTGTTGACTTTCAAAAGACACTGAAGCAGCAAAAACACAGTAAAGATTTGGTGGGGTCGGATCTAATTTTTTCCCAGCTTTTCACATTTCCTAACACTTTAAATCGCTGACATTTCATAACATACACATGATTACTCAGCATTTTTGGAAGGACGTTAGCCCCGTTTATACCTCCAATGTTTAGTTTATTGTGTTCAAGTGAAAGTAAGCAGCATGGTGAGATCCAAAGAGCAGCCAGTGGAAGTTCGCCCTGGGAGCAGACTGCAAGATGCTAAAAGAAGCTTCTGAATACAACAAAATGTCAAGTCAAGATTATTAGTGTTGACCCTTTACGTCACGTTCTCCATATCTCGGCCCGCTCCGCCATGATGGACGTCAAAACAACCAGCGCTCCTCTAAAGCTAGTCTAAAAACAGACATCTGGTAGCCTAATGTCGCTTTTATTTAGCTTATTTCACATTAAAAATTATTACAGGGTGCTGCACGGTCGACTGCAGAAAAAGATAAGGATACAAACCAAACTTGTCATTTTAACTTTTAATGAAGAGGAAAAATACAGCGATGGATAGCAGCTGTTAATCATAATGACTGGCAGCCCTCGGTGTAGCCGCAGATTTACAGCGAACACTATTTGTACGGTAAGGTTAAGGTTCATATACTTTATAAGTAAGTTTGATTAGAAAGATGTCTTTATAGAGGATGTACAGTCTAACCATTAGTAACCATGGAGACAGTGCCGCGCTGTCATTTAGCATGTTTGAGGAAAAACTGGTTAGCATCTTGTCTTCTGAATGTCTTGAAAGGCTGCTCCGGGGAACGCAGTTTATGACGTTGTGATATGAGTCGTGGTGTGAATTCAGGCAAAGTCGGTAATTTGATCAACACATCAGGAGGGAGGAGGTACGGGTCGGTTTCTTTCTTTATTTTTTTAAGGTTTGTTTTCTAGTGGCCTTTATTTGAAAGTCGGAGGACAAGAAAGTAGGTAATGAGAAGGTGTGGGAAGAAATGCGGCAAAGGTCACCAGGCTGGGAATCGAACCTGCAATGGCCGCTTCAAGGACTAAGCCCTCCTTATTACGTGGGCTGTGCTTAACCCCCGCGCCAAAGCCAAAACTGTACAAAAATACACACACTTTATGCATTTACTTTTTGCGTTTGCAAGAAACCTCCTTTGTCTGTAGATCTCGTATTCCCAAAACTCCTCAAGAGGAGTTTCAGCTCCACCCAGTCAGTTATATTTTTCTATAAAAAAAATCTCATATTAAGCACATTTTGCTATCCAAATATTAATTGATTAATTAAAAAATATATTGCTTCTGTTGCAGATTTGTTACAAATGATCAAGAGCACACTGAATGAATGCTATGTCATTGCATTTTAGGCAATATAATATTTATTTTCTTATTTAAAAAGGTATTAAATTGTTTATATGCAGTCTTTAATGTTTTTGAAATATTGTATGAAAAATGATTAAGTAGTTAAATCTTTATTTTGCACAAACATTCTGCAGAATGTGCCAATTTTTACCCGATTAATCATCAAAATAATCGATTAATCATCAGGATAATCAATTAATCATCAGAATCAATTTCTAAAGCAATCATCAGTTGTAGTCTGAAATGTAAGAAACTCCTCACAGCTGAAGTGGAGGAGTACGATTGTTACACACCACCCTGTTTACCACCAAGTGGTCGGCTGGTCGTGAAACAAATTAGGCGGCCAGTAATAAACAGGTGCTGGTCGGTGTCGCTGAGACTGAGAGAAGGTCTGTTGGAGTGTGTCATGTGGCTGAAGCTGAGTCTGAGCCAGGAGTCGGGGTGTGAGATTGTTGGGATTCCTGGTTTCTGCCGCCTGGGCCGCCCTAATCCCCCTCTCTGTAGGAGCTGCATGTTATTGGAGGCCTCTCTGCCATCTTAGCCTGATCTCCTCACACCCACGGCCCGCGTTTCTGCCTCCTTGGCCTGGTTTTGTTTCTCTCCCTCCACTGGTTGGCCTTCCTCTGTCCTGATAAGTGTCTCTGAGCACACACTCAGCCCCGTGTTTGCACCAGGCCTTAGCCTAATGGAGTGAGATAAAGCGACTAGAGGGCCACTCGGGGTGAGTTCTTTGAGATAGCATGAGTCTGGGTCAGCTTACACTCTGTTTGCTCACATTTAGGATATTTTATTGATTTATAACATTTCACAATGAACAGGTTTTGTATTGAAAGTAGGACTGAAACAGTTACTCCTGATTAATCGCTTACTGAAACAATCATCAACAAATTTAGCAATCGATTAATCGTTGATTGGATTCTAGAGACTCCAAAATATGTTATTTGTTGGAAAAACACTTTCAAAGAAGTAATTAAGCCAAAAGTGTGCAAAATACACATGGTATTTTATTGATTTATATTTTATTCCCTGTTGTATTAAAAGTAGGGCTGAAGCAATTAATTAGATTAATTGATCATTAATTGGACTGTACACACTAAAGTATGCCATTTGTTGAAAAAATAAAAATAAAAAACTCTCAAAGACGTAACTAAGTCAAAACTGTGCAAATTATACATTATATTTTATTGACTTATATTTAATTTACTGTTATATTGAAATGAATCAGATTAATCATGATTAATCAATTATTAAAACAATCATCAACTACTTTAGTAAATGATTAATTGTTATTTGGAATATATAGACTCTAAAATGTGCATTTGTTCAAACACAACACTCTCAAAGCAGCGATTAGGTCAAAACTGTCCAAAATATATTCTTCATTTTAGATAAAAACCTTCTTTAAAAATATGTTTTACCCAGATCTCCTCAAGTGTCATAGTTTTAGCTTCACCTGGCTCAACTTCGGTGAAAAAAAGAATAAAAATCTATTTTGTTTAGGTAATGAAGTATTTTATTACTTAAACTTTTTAGCTATAAAATGTGTATTTTCTTATTAAAAAAAGAATTTAATTATTTGTTCTTATTCAACTTTTAATGTATTGTTAATGTTGAATAAAAAGGCTTAAGTAGGTATCTGCACAATGTGTCAATTTAAAAAAAAATCTGATTAATCGATTACTCTAATGATTAATCGTCAGAATAATCAACTACTAAATTCATCTTTGGTTGTCCTAGTTGAATCTTTTCCTTGTTAATAGGTAATATCATTTGAAATTTGAATTGTCTTGTTTTCTGCAGTGTAGCAGGTTTAAAGGGTTCAATAACTTAGTGACCTGTGTGACCTGAGAATCGTCATATCACATTTATTTCTTAGCCGGTTTCTTAACCCCCTCCATGATGTTGATCTAATCCATCTTTTAGAACCAGATGCAGCTCCTGTTAGCAGAAACTACCTGTTAAAAACTCTTCTGGCTATTTTCCAGAGAAAATAAAGTAGTTATGTTGGTTTCATTCTGGGAAAATAAGAGCAGTGACCTTTTCCAACTCAGCTCTTCTTTCTGAAAAACGTGCTTCTGTTTGTTCAGGTTTCCATGAGGACCAAGGACTTCCAGGAGTCTGGAAAAGTAAAGACTCTGAGGGAAATCTTGTTGGGTTGATGTGAAAGAGAGCGTTCATGTTGTCTTCTGGGCTGTTTCCTTTCAAAACAATGACCTGAATGAACAGGCGCAACCTGATAGAAATGTCTGTCTGTTGTGAGGTTAGCTTTCTGGGAAGTTACCCACGTCTGAATAAACTTCACAAATAAACAGAAAACATTACTGTTTATTGGGAAGTGGGTGAATGGGGCCTGATTTATTGAAGGTGGAACTAGGGCTGAAACGATTAATCGTGACGAATCGATTATTGAAATCATCGTCAACTAATTTAGTAATTGATTAATCGTTATCTGGAATATACAGACTCAAAAAAGGCAAATTGGTTAAAAAATACATTTACTCAGCAGTTAAGACAAAAACTACAAAAATATACATTTTGCATTTAAGATAAAAACTTTATCTGTAAATATGTTTTAGCTAAAAAAGTAGCATTAGTTTTAGCTTCACCGAGTTCAGATTTATGAAAATAATGCTACAGTGTTGCATTTTAGCCAATACAATGTTTTTAATTATTTGTTTATTTGCATCCTTTATTGTTTTTCTAATTTTGCATAGAACGGCTGAAGTGGATGAGTGACATTGGCGGTTTCTTTATCCGATTAATCGTCAGAGTAATCGATTAATCGATTGGTATAATAATCGTTGGCTTCAGCCCTTTTTGCCCAAAATCTCTGTTGTACAAATCAGAGAAGGGATGATTGAAACACAAGCCAAGCTACTTTTTAAAAATATTTATGTATTATATTTAAGAAAAGAAAGTGGACAAAAACATCGTCAAGGAGGTGTGCATTTATTGTATCGTTTATCATTTATCATGATAAATTTCCTATAGTAAGATTTTGATTTATCGTTATCATAATAAATTCCAGCATATCGACAGATTCAGGTTGTCAGAGTCAAGCAACCATAACTGAATTACTTTCCTCACCTCTTTTTATTTGATTGAAACTTTTTCCTGACCTTGTTATCTAGTTGTTGTGTTGACAATTAGTAGCAAGGCACTGGGTCCCTTTTTCTTTTATATCTCGGATATGTTGACAACTTAACAGCTAAAACCAATGGTAGCCATAACTGTGGTCATTAGCAAATCAATGCCTTACCACATTCATTGTTATCACAATACTACCACAAAATATCGCGATAAACCTAAATCTATATCACCCACCAATAAATCAGATTTTATTTTTAAGCCATATCGCCCAGCTCTATGTGAATGGAGTCTGATTTATTGGAGGTGGAGCTTAGGTTTTAGTTTCATTGAGGCGGCAGAAGGGCGTGCATGTGAGCGCCTGCACGTGCACGCCCTTCCCCTCCTGCAGAGGCCAGGAGAAGGCAGCCAGGCTTAATGAAATATAGCAGCTTAGAGTTCAAAGCGTCCGCAGTAGGGCCTGTTAAGGGCTGGCCGCGTGATGGAGATGTTTCCAGGAGCTTTATGACGCCGGCGTCATTCCTCTCTCTTCCTCTGCTGCTCGTTTGATGAGCGGTCGGCAGGAGTCCTTCAGGACCAGACGCACATTTCACTTCAAACAGGGGGCAAAGTTATTCCAGGGATTCTCCTTTAATCAGATAGATGTACGGTAGCCGGAGCATCTTATTCCCTTTTCTTCTTATTCCACCCCCTCCTGCTGTTTCTCTGGTCACCCAATAGCTCCTCCCGTAGCATTCCCACCACCGAAGCGGGCGCTATTCAGCCCACATCTGATGGTGCCAAAGAAAGAGCCATTGTCCCCGCCGGTCTTACCCCGCTCTTATCTATTGATTGGAAAGCCGAGAGGGGAAAATAAGCGGTATTGATTACCTGACAGGGTGAAGCTGGCGGGCAGGACGTCTGGAGGGGTAAGAAAAGGAGGCATTCTTCACCCTCTGCTGCGCCGCTGCTGTCAGAACAGCCTCGCCTGCCACTCCGTGCCTCACCCAGCCAACGCTCCCCCTCCTGCTTTTTCTCCGGCTCTCTATGCTGATTTTTATCTCTCACTTGTGAAATGTATAGCGAAACACAGAAGCAGAAGCAGAGCTGCTTTGTCTGCCCCACCTTTCCCTTTCAGAAGACCCTCAGCGTTAGCATGGGACTCAAGTTCCAGCTTTCATCTCTTTATTTCTTCTTCTATGCTTTCATAAACTCTAAGGGTTTTCTGAAGTATGTTTAAAATAACATACCGAATCTGGTTCGGTTTTTCTCAGCAATTACAAACTCTGTTTCAATAATCTTGGTATCAAAACAAAGCTAAAACTTGGGTAGGGATGGACAATAAATCAATAACAATACATACCGATAGTTAAAACATCCGATAGAATATTGATGTATTAACAACAAACCATTCTGGGAGACGTAGGCAGAGAAAAACTTTAGACGTACAGCTTCTCACGGCTAGCTAAGCTAGGTTGGTGGAATCGGTTAACTCACTCACTCTTTGGTTACCTAGCAACTCTCACTCTTTGGTTACCTAGCAACTCATTCTTTGGCTACCTAGCAACAACCTGTTGAGTAACCTGCGCTTCTGCTTAAATAACTGTTTAAAATTAAAAATGCAACGGTGTGGAGTGAAAACTGTGGATAAAACAGGAAAGGTCACACCTCTAGTTTGGAAGTAATTCAGATACTTAAAAAACTAATAAAGAATTATTGATCTCAAAAATTATTGACACCGACTGATATGAAACGCTTATATTGTGATATGTTTGTCAGCCCTATACTTGGGAGACTCAATCAGAAGCGGGAATATCACAGCAGCTGATACAGTTTCTGAGAAAATGAGCATGGAACATAACAGAATTAGGATTTTTTGGGATTATGGAGGATATAAAGCTTTTAGAAATATCATAAAAAAGGCTAAAAACATTTGGAAGATATAGATCTATCTATGGAAGTTATTTGTGCAAAGATGGATGCAGCTGAAGTTAAAAAAGAGCAAATTTAGAGAAGTTTTATTAAGAAAACATGATGGCATTTTACCCTTGGTACATGTTGGCCCTATCTACAAAACTGGGGATTTCTGATTTTTCTATGTACTACACTTAAATAAAAACACTTGTTTTTGAAATATCTACATTTATTTTTTATTAAATTAGAATATAACAATTTTTTATATTTGATTTCAGTTGAAGTTTTTTTTTTAAATCCAATGTACAAAACAAAAAACAAATTTCAAGTTAAAATTGTGCCGTGAAAACATGTTTATACATCCTTGAAGGGGACATGTGCAAAATTCACCTTTTTAAATTGTTTTTATGCTTCCATTTCAGTCTCAACTGCTTCTAAAAACAACCCAAGCACTAAAAAAAAAAACACCCAGTTGTATATTTTTTGGCAATAAGTTAATGTATTTTGGTGTCTGGAAAATGAGCTGTTTCCAAAACATTCCATTCGACTGGAACCGTGCCGTTACCTAGCAACCCAGGCGGAGCCCAGCTGGTTACCTAGCAACCCAAGTAGATCTCCACGAGTGTTGGTCAGCTGGTTTAACTGCTGTACAATGGCTGCTGGCAAAGACAAGTGTTTTGTTGTTGACTGGAAATTGGTGTATTCATGTGTTCGTGTTTGTTTGTTAGGTGGAGATGGGAAACATGAAACTGCCCTTTATTAACCCTTCAGACACAAAAGAAGACACAACCAAACCTGTCAGACGGCGATACTACCACATGAAAACAACTTGAAAATAGTCCCAATAGTTCGGATGGATTTGTGTCTTTCTTTCCTTCCTACAGAAAGTTTCTGTCACATTCATTTAACACAAAGGGGATAGAAAGCCAATGTTTGATCTGTTTTGCCTCCAGCATTTTGCACTTAGCTTAGCGGGGCGTTTATATCCTAAAGAAATAGGGGTGAAACTTCAGATATATCACAAATGAAATGTTAACATAGTTGTCAAAAACCTTATATTGTAGCAGAAAGACTTTCAGTATCCAAGATGTTACATAAATTGACTACCAAATGCATTATTTTTGAAGAGAATGCAATACTTTTTGACGTAGTTCCTGGATGCATTAACTGTCTCTTTCCTGGTAGCAGGAAGTCTTCTCCTTGTCTTTCCTTCTTTATATAAGTGCCACACACCATGTTTATCCCAGTAATAAATCGACATATTGTTGTAGCCTGTGGATGCTTTGACAAAAGCAGCATAAAGAGCACCAGAAAGCAGACAGCGGTGCGTGCATTATCCTGCGAATCTCTTTGTGGTCGGCTCCGGTTCCAGGTGTTCTCTGTTTGAACGGCTGTCAGCGTTTCATTGAGATGTTTGCAGTGAAAGACCAAAGAGAAGAGCAGGTACACATCTCTACAAACCCACAGGTGTTTAGTTAAAAGAGAAAATAAATGGCACGTCTGTGTATTGTTCACATACGGAAGAGGATTAGAGCCACTGAAAAAGAAATCTGACTTTAATCTCAGAATCCTAATTCTGTTTCCATCTGTCAAAATCCAAATAAATAACCAAATATTTGTTGGTGTATGTCAGTGGTGTTGTTAGTAAAGTAATCACAGCTGTATCTTCCCTGTTGTAGGATTTATAAATCTGCATTTTATCCACACTGAAAATTCATCTCAAATTTATTTGGTTGATTTAAGTTTTGGATACTAGATTTATCTGACGGTGCATAAACAATTTAAACAATTCTGATCGGAGAAAAAGTCAGAATTTTGAGAATGAAGCCAAAAGTTTAAGAAAAAAAGTCTGACTTTTGAGAGCCTAACCCTAACTCTAAGTCATAATTTTGAGGTTAAAGTCATAATTTTAAGACTTAAGACAGAATTTTCAGAAAAAAGTCATAATTCAAAGATTAGATAAAGTCAGAATTTTGAAATTAAAATCAGAATTTTGAGATTAAATGTCAGAATTTTGAGATTAAGGTCGGAAATCAAATATTAAAATCAGACTTTTGAGATTAAAATCAGAATTGCAGAAATTAAAGTAATTTTTCCCCTAGTGGTTTAATCTTCTTCTTCCTTTGTTGGGTTTCACTTTTTCTTTTGGAACATTTTTCCGTCCTAAATATGCCCTTATTTTGGAGCAACTTCTCATTAACCCGCTCTCTGACCCTAGCTTAAAAAAAGTCTGTATTTAGACCCAATCTGGAGAAGGCCTCCTATTGAATGCGGCCCTTTCTCTTAAAAATAATCCATCACCAAACTGAGCAAAGAAAAACACGGCTAATTCTGGGAGTCGCCAGGCCTCCTCCTCCTCCTCCTTCCTGAGCTATGAAAGATTCCTTTCACACATGGAGCCCGGCTATAATAAGGAGTGCTTTACCAGCGCCGTAGTACGGGAAAGCCCATATGGTCATGTGTATCATTCTCCATTTAGCGAGCTAACAGTTCAAACAATCCGAGCGCGCAGTTAGAGAAATTCACCAGTCGGTCATGAGTCAGCTTTCCATTTATCAGGTCAGCAACCAGCAGAGCGCCTCATGAGACTGAACAATAGGACTTCAGTGTGTTTTACCTCCACACATGTTGAACTGTTCATCTCTCAGGCTAACATATAAGGGAGAAATATTCCAATTTTCTCTCAACTGGATTTTTCCGTCGTGCTTCCAAGGCTTTCAAGTCCAAGGCTGGAGGAGTTTGTCCTTGAGAGGCCGGAGGAGGAGAAGAAGAGATGCCAATCATGCTTGCAACACAAATACTTATTAAGTTATTCGGTCCGCGTCCTTGATTTCAGCACTCGCTGTGCCTTGTTTTTGAGAGGAACTTCAAAAGCTGTTTGGGAGCGGAGAGGCAAGGAGGAAATCATTTGTGTCACATTCCTGATGCTCGGATCGGCAGCCGGACTGTTTTTAGTGTGTTGGTGCAAAACAGTTCAAAACACTAAGAAGTAACAGTGAATATTTCCATTTTTTACTTTAAATGCTTCATTGAACATTTAGGACAGATGTATGAGCTATACAAAACATGTTAATTAAGTTTTTTGCTCAAAATAATTCTTAGATAATGAGATTTTAGTTTATTATTTTGCCTATTTTGAGCTCCTGTCAGCTGTTTTATGGGCTCTTGTCACTTTAAATCCAAATAAGCTGTTTCTGGCTCAGCCCCCAACTCAACGTTTACACTTTCACGTTAAAATGGCTGCTAAGAGATGCGCAATCATGCAACCGTACATCTTTGAAAAGCAGAAGTGGAGTGTCAAGAATGCACCAAGTGGTAAAACCAGCTGGCCAAATGTGCTGGAGTTCCACTTGGGTTGCTAGGTGACTGGCAGAGCTCTGGTGGGGTTGCTAGGTGATGGCCAGAGTTCCACCGTGGTTGCTAGGTAACGGTTGTTACCTTCCAGAGGTTTTTGAAATGGCTCATTTCCCAGACTCTAAAAAGCTTCAGCTTACTGCCAAAAAACGGTTTGGTGTTTATTTTTTTAAGTACTTGGATTATTTTTAGAAGCAGCTGAGACCAAAATGGAAGTACAAAAAACATGCAAAATGTTAAATTAGCATAACGTTTAAGATGTTTGTTTCTGTAAATGCTCACTATTATACAGTTCAAGTCTTAATTTTACAGTTTCTTTAAATTGTTGTTTAAGCTCAAACGCCAAATATACGTCATTATACATGAGCTCTACCAGTGCTAGAAGAGCGTTAGGCACACTCCTTAAAATGCTGCTGCACATTGCTGGTGAGCTGGCTGAAAGAACGCTTACAAGAAACACTCTGTAAATATTTCTAGCTTCTGGTGTTGAAATCGGTGCTGATTTCCACCTCTTAGCAAATATTCAGGTTATTTTATGTTGATTTAGTCCTTAAATGCTTGGCCTTCTGCTGACAGGTCAGTGTGAACTAACGCTCAGTGGGAAATGCTCCACAAACATCTCAAAAGTTTGTCAAGTGGAGAAAAAAATGTTTTTGTTTCTTTTAATGTTTCCCAGGAGGACATTTGATCCGTCACGAACGTGTTTCCAGCTCTAACAGAAGAAATGCTGGAGCGGGGTCAAAGTGTGCTGACAGTTTGCTCCAGCTGGACCTCAGACATGAATCAGGACTTGCCTCTGTCAGTCTGTCATTAATTCACAATGTGCTTTCAGGAGGAGATAAATGAGACCTATTTGTTGAAGGAATAAGTTTTTGCAGAGCAGTTCGAGCCCAAACTTTGACCCGTTTCAGGCCTCAAAGCAGATCCTGCTGAGGAGCAGCAATGAATGCCTCAGTTCTCGTTCTCTTCCACCAAATCAGTGAAATTCAAGCCAAAAATACTGCGGTTGCAGCGTCTCCTCAGAAAGAAACAGTGACAGTTCTAATTTCCTGCTTGCTGCAGACTAGAAGAGGCCGTCCAGCGAGGAGAGGAGGAGGAACTCTCTGTTCATTCACGGCTGATAAAGACTCAGAGATGAGCTGCTTGGTTCGAATGTCACATAAAACTCTGTTTCTCTGGGTTTTACCGCTCAGCTTGTCTGGTCTTAGAGCTGGCCGATGAGTGAATTTCATCAATTAATTCAATTTTTGTTTTTTGAAGATTTAATTTTAGGAAAATCTGGATTTTTTTCCAGTGACTTAATCTTGTTTGACAGCTTCTGTTTATTTGTACTTTGAATCAAAAGAATAAAGTCAAAATATTAAGAAAATTAAGTTGTATTTTTATGAGAACTCAGAGACAAAAAATAACAAAAAGAAATGTTGAGAATCTAGGGAAGTTATCAAATTAGTATCAACTTATTATCAGCAGCAGGACTTTGAAGCGGTTGTGCAAACAACTGAGTCCATTTTGAAGAAAAAAATCATGAGCCGTTCACGTCGGATCTCGATAACTAGAAGTTTTTTTTCTCATTAAAACGATTTTCTCTTGTAATTTTAAGATGTTCTGGTAAAATTTCATCTTTATTCTTCTAGTATTATGACTATAATCCCGTAATTTAACTAAAATTATTGCAGTTTTAGTTTGTGCCGCTATCATTTTAAAAATATTAACAAGTGATTCCAGAGGTCATCAAAGGTCAACCAGCTAGGCCACATTTACAAAATCAAACAAAATTGATTTAAATGAATTTTACTACATCTATGCTAGTTTGTGCATCCAAACGCGTTGATCTTATTATGTAAAATAATCTTTTTTTGGCTTTACATCATGTTATAATGTTCTTCTCTCATCCAAAACACACTTGGAGTGTCGCTTTGATTCTTTCATGCAGGTTTAATGAATTCTTTAATCTCCATGGCAACCACTCAGCTGTGCAAAACGCCTGGGTGGACCTAGCCCCGCCCTCGAGCCGCAGCTCCTCCTCAGAGCTGCAGTTTCCAAACTTCCCCCTCTCAGAGCAGGACTCCCCCACTCAGCTCCTTCAGACTAGCTAGCAGCAATTAGCAAACACCTGCTGGAACATCTGCTGATCTTGTGATAGGAGCTGCTCCTCACTGAAACGCTGGAAAAAACGTTGTTAAAGGGTTAATAGAGGAGCCATGTTGTGACTCTTTGAACAATTTGAATTAATTTGAGTTTCAACAGCATTTAATTTCCCTTTGGGATCAATAAAGTATTTTTGAATTTTGAAATTGAATGACTTCCTGAAGGCGGAGTTTTAGAAAGAGGAGTTTTTAAAGCGACAGCCTCAATTCCAAGGTGCTAAACCAGGAAGTAAAATGTCTTTTGTCATATTTGATATATAGAGTATTTTTAGGTAACATAGTTACATGATCATGAAAAATGCATAAAATGTTTTTTAAAGTTTCCAGAGGTCACCAGAGATCAACATTAAGTCAATTTTGCTAGAATATTTGACTTGACACCAAATTTGTGATTTTATAAATATGGGGGGAGGGTTGGTTGACCTTTGACCTCTGGAAACATTCATATTCATAAAATAATAGCAGCACAAACAAAAATCGTTGCTGCACAAAAAGTTTGACACCAATTTCGTTTGATTTGAAGACGGTGTGTGTGGACGGGTTACCTGCCATCACCATACTGTTTACCACATATATGCATGGAATGCGGCCCTGTGTGTTGGAGAGGCAGTGTGTACTTACCCTGCGTGTTGTTTTTACTGCGACCCAGCCAGCCGTTTGTTCTGAGGCACAGACGGGGCTCTGTGTGGAGCTGCAGGGTCTGGCCGACTCGCCTCCCCCTCAGTCGCCCCTCAGGCTTCTGTTTTTCCTGTGTGTCTGCTCTGCTCACTGATTCAGGGTTTTGTTTGGCTTTTAGTGGTGTTGGAGGGTTGGGGGGGCTCTGCTCAGGCTTTCTAACACCATCACAGGGTGTTTCGGCCCGCTCCGCTGCACCGGATCTGAGGGAGCACCCCTGAGCCAATTAAAAGCCGGAGAAATGGCTGCTGTCCATCTCACCCCCTCTCCGCCGCCGCACTGCCTCATGGCTTTGATCTCTGCACGCCAAATGGAGAACGAGAGCCAGAACAGTTTACCCTCTCTGCTCACGGAGCGGCGACACGGCTCGCCCAATTATTACAATCTGACTTCAAGGTTTCTGACTAATCTGCAGAAAATAGACAAACTTTACTCTTCTCTTCTTTGCCTACTGTTTCAGAAAGAGAAACAAAAATCCAGACTATCTGTTCTGGTTGTTCTCTCTACCGACGGAAAGATTCTGCTGATTAAAAGCGGAGTTCCCCAAGGCTTAATACTCGGCCCATTATTATCTTCAGTATCTTTTGGGAATTTTTTCACTTTCAGTTTTGTTACAGATACAAATCACACTTTTTAAGTGACTGATGTTCTAGAGAAGTGGNTAAACCAGGAAGTAAAATGTCTTTTGTCATATTTGATATATAGAGTATTTTTAGGTAACATAGTTACATGATCATGAAAAATGCATAAAATGTTTTTTTAAAGTTTCCAGAGGTCACCAGAGATCAACATTAAGTCAATTTTGCTAGAATATTTGACTTGACACCAAATTTGTGATTTTATAAATATGGGGGGGAGGGTTGGTTGACCTTTGACCTCTGGAAACATTCATATTCATAAAATAATAGCAGCACAAACAAAAATCGTTGCTGCACAAAAAGTTTGACACCAATTTCGTTTGATTTGAAGACGGTGTGTGTGGACGGGTTACCTGCCATCACCATACTGTTTACCACATATATGCATGGAATGCGGCCCTGTGTGTTGGAGAGGCAGTGTGTACTTACCCTGCGTGTTGTTTTTACTGCGACCCAGCCAGCCGTTTGTTCTGAGGCACAGACGGGGCTCTGTGTGGAGCTGCAGGGTCTGGCCGACTCGCCTCCCCCTCAGTCGCCCCTCAGGCTTCTGTTTTTCCTGTGTGTCTGCTCTGCTCACTGATTCAGGGTTTTGTTTGGCTTTTAGTGGTGTTGGAGGGTTGGGGGGGCTCTGCTCAGGCTTTCTAACACCATCACAGGGTGTTTCGGCCCGCTCCGCTGCACCGGATCTGAGGGAGCACCCCTGAGCCAATTAAAAGCCGGAGAAATGGCTGCTGTCCATCTCACCCCCTCTCCGCCGCCGCACTGCCTCATGGCTTTGATCTCTGCACGCCAAATGGAGAACGAGAGCCAGAACAGTTTACCCTCTCTGCTCACGGAGCGGCGACACGGCTCGCCCAATTATTACAATCTGACTTCAAGGTTTCTGGCTAATCTGCAGAAAATAGACAAACTTTACTCTTCTCTTCTTTGCCTACTGTTTCAGAAAGAGAAACAAAAATCCAGACTATCTGTTCTGGTTGTTCTCTCTACCGACGGAAAGATTCTGCTGATTAAAAGCGGAGTTCCCCAAGGCTTAATACTCGGCCCATTATTATCTTCAGTATCTTTTGGGAATTTTTTCACTTTCAGTTTTGTTACAGATACAAATCACACTTTTTAAGTGACTGATGTTCTAGAGAAGTGGATTATAAATGGGAATGTTTTTCAAAAACAGTATTTGTGTTTGTGTGGCTATAATTTCTGTGTTATAGTTACCTAGAAGAAGTAATAAACTTCTTATCATCCCTTTTATTGTTATCACAAAATATCGTGATGAAACCTTAAGTCCTTAGTGCTCAACCCGATTTGGAAGCAACTTTTGGCGCCGACCTAAGTCTGGACTCACATCTAACATTTATCTTAGTTATTTTTTTCAGTT
>NW_006800339.1:169777-186081 GCF_000485575.1 Poecilia formosa
ATCAGCGTGTTCAGTAGAGGGCATAATGACATCAGCGTGTTCAGTAGAGGGCATAATGACATCAGCGTGTTCAGTAGAGGGCATAATGACATCAGCGTGTTCAGTAGAGGGCGCAATGACATCAGCGTGTTCAGTAGAGGGCGCAATGACATCAGCATGTTCAGTAGAAGGCGCAATGACATCAGCATGTTCAGTAGAGGGCGCAATGACATCAGCATGTTCAGTAGAGGGCGCAATGACATCAGCATGTTCAGTAGAGGGCATAATGACATCAGCATGTTCAGTGTCGTGCCAACCTCCATAAAGAAGAAGTAGCGCGCCGTGTTTGCGGAAGTAAACATGGACGCTAATAGTGTAGCATATCTTATGATTTTGAAATCCGACCGGAGCAGCACAGTAACAACTTAATCGTCGTTGTCATCCGTCGTGGTTGTTGTGTTTCTTCCCGCTTGTGTGCATCAGGACGCAGAACGGTGACGTTTGTCAAGTTTCAATGACCTTCAGGTCGGATGAGTGCGACCCGGACGTTAGGTCGCATTTGAATCAGATACCCAGGCGGTCTGGTTCGCATTCAAAAAGAATCCGACCTGAGTTGTTCAGACTGTCATGAAAAGATCAGATACAGGTCACGTTAAGTAAAAATAAAATCTGAATTGGGTCACTTCAGGACAGGCGTCAAACTCCAGTCCTCAAGGCTGGTATCCTGCAACTTAGATGTGCCTCTGCTGCACCACACCTGAATAGAATAATTAGGTTATTAGCAGGACTCTGGAGCACTTATCTACACAAGAAGGAGGTGATTAAGCCATTTCATTCCAGTGTTTTGTACCTGTGGCACATCTAAAAACTGCAGGACACCGGACCTGGAGGACTAGAGTTTGACACCCCTGCTTTACGGCAAAGCAGAAGGAGACAGATTATCAGACGTTTTCAGATAAGATCAGTTTTACGTGTAAATATCTGCCAATGATCCAGTTTTAAGAAAATTAATTGGTTTATTGGTTCACCTCTACAATATTTAGCAATTCAATGATCCAAGGTGGGACAGAAAGTTCACCTCTGAAAGCCTCCAAGCAAACTTCTGTAGTGACCTAGTCAAAGTCTCGACTTTAATTTGACCAATTAAATTAAAGTCTTTAATTTAATTGGTCAACCACTTTAATGTGGTTCAATTAAAGCAAATATCCAAATAATTTTCCATTTCTATTTTCCTTATCACGTCATATTTCTGTTCTTCTTTCTCCTCAGGACCTCCTCGGGTTTCGGACCGAGTCACCCACAGACAAACGGCCCGTTTGGGAAGCGCCATCAAGCTGCCATGTCCCGTGGAAGCAGACCCGCCGCCCTTCATCCGGTGGACCAAAGACGGACGCATCATCCACAGCGGCTGGATCCGCTTCCGCGTGCTTCGGATGGGCCTGAAGATCAAGGAGGTGGAGGCCGACGACGCCGGGACCTTCAACTGCCAGGCAACCAACGGCTTCGGCAGCGTCAACGTCAACTACACCCTGATCATTATCGGTGGGTACGCGCCCCAACGGTGCTTTCACACCATGGTGTTCAGTTTACATTCACACCAACCAGTTCGGTTCGGTTTAGCCGAACTCTGGTTCGTTTGTCGAGAACAGTGTTCTCAATGGGCCGGTTGATGAAAACCATTAAACTGTTAAGATAAATACATGCCAGTCTCCTCATTCAATAAGTACTAATTAAAATTAAATAATATTGAACATCTTTTCACATTGGTCGGACCCTTCCAGATTTTTTAATTGTGATTTTTTACAATCCACGTTACAGATTTTGCAGTGCTAATTTAGGAATATTTGCATTATCTGCAAATGTATGACATTAAGAATGTCTTAAAATTATGAGAAAAAGACGTTTTAATGAGAAAGAAGCTTGAATTTTTTAGTTATTTTTCATGTTTAAATTCTCATAAAATTAACACTTTGCTCTTGTATCACTACCACCGTATTCGTGTAACATTTTGACGTTATTCTGGTAATTAAAAAGAAAAGATATGTGAGTCTGACCCTTATATTTTGTCATAGAGTTGACCTGAATTCAAAGTTAAAATAAATAGAAGCTGTAAAGCAAGATGGCAGGTGATGGCGGCGTGCGCTGACATCACTCTGAAGTATGGAATCCCATTGGTGGAAAAAAATCAAGTTTAAAAAAAAAAAATTCTACAAACACCATAAATTCAACTAATGGATCAAATTGGTGTATTGCCCAGCTGTAGTGATAAGGAGGTAAACAGGTTTTTTGATTTGTTGTTTGAAAATGTAACAAATGTTTAAGCAATAAATCAATTAATTGCCTGATAAATTAAAATGAGTTCAATAATTTTAGTTTGCATGATTTATTGTTTTTTCTTTCCATCAAAAACTGGATGACAAAAGTCTTCAGTCTGGTGTTTTAGTCTCAACTAGCCATTTTTTGAAGGACAATTTTAATTACAGGGACTTCATAATTCAATCTGTGTTGTTTTGTTTATTTTGGATATTTAATGTAATTTAAAATTTAATAAAATTTTATTTAATTTCCCTTTGGGATCAATAAAATATTTTTGAATTGAATTAAATTGGAATGTGTTCCAGTGGTAAATGCTCTGTACAATTTAAAGTTTATTGAAATATATGAATCCATTCTTCCATTATTATGCCATTACAATTACATTACGTGATAAACAACATTATTGTTTATCACAATAACTACTAGGGCAATTTATTGTCCAGCAAAATTCATCATGACATTCATACAAATGTTGCAGTTTTGTCCCCAATCGACTCGAGTCTATCGGACTAAAGGGAAGCGTTCTGGTTCTGACATGCGACATCGTTTCCCTGCAGAGCGTGCCGCTGGTTAAAGACATCATCATCCAGATTTCTGCCGCTTTACCGGCTGATCCCTTTGCCTCTGCCTCTGTTGCAGCTCTTTACCTCTCTCTGTCCAAAGTCAACAGCAGCCTGGGATATTGTTTCATGCGGCTTCATCCTCTGTGACTCAGTTGGATCTTGAGCTCTTCCTTTTCCCCAGGCTACTCTCTGTGTGCAGGCAGGAGGTCCACAATAAGAACCACATTCAGTGTTAAAGTGCCGGTTTGCCTCAGAGCTCTGCGCAGGGCTTCCAGGATTAGAGACGCTCTGACCCAGTCTGGGTACAGTGCATTTCCTCTTCACCGGGGCGCAGCATGATGAATGAGAGGAGTGGAGCGTGAAGGCTGTGTTTAGTCTAATTACTCTAAGATGCCTAATTAGCCCCAGAGTCTGCTGTATCTCACAGGAGGAGTTTCACCCCAACCTCGTGACGGCTGTGCATCAGAGGAAACTCGGAAAACAGTGGTTGATGCAGCGCGGCGCGCACGAGAGCAAGGTTTAAGCAAGTTCAAAGCCTGGGTGTCAGCTGATTGTGTTTAAATTAGAGGCTGAAGATGTTGGAGCGCAGCCATCTGTAATGCCAGGGTTGCCAACAGAGCTCTGCTAAACAGTATCAGACATCGCCCTTTGGGTTTTTACGTTACAGATACCCGTTCACTCAGAACAGTTCTTGTTTTAAAAAAGAAAGAAACCTGAGTGGAGAGGCGTTGCTGAAATCTTTGATGATGAGAGAACAGAAATGTAATTGTTTCTACAGGGTTGAAATGATTAATCGTGATTAATTGCAAAGTTTCCCCAGAAAACTTGTTAAGTCCACTAAGACAGTCATTCATCCAGCAGCCCGCCGTGTTTTTGAATCAAAAAAAATGTTTAAAGTTGACAGGAAATTTGATAATATAACATAATAATCATGTGTTATTGGAAGATTGGAAGAGTAATACCTGAACACCAAGTACAAAGTCTTAAAAATGCAAACATTTTAAAAAGACTTAAATAAATAAACAATGCTTAGCCTGGTGGGGGCACATGTAAAGCCTGGTGGCCCGCCAGGCTTATAATACACTGGGGGAATTGATTATTGAAATAATCATCAACTAATGTAGTAATCAATTAATTGTCAAAAACACTACATGCTGAAAAAACAACACACTCAGAAAAGTTATTAAGCAACGCTACAAAAAAATTCTTACATTTTGTCTTTAAGATTAAAAAAACTTACTTTTCTACATATGTTCTAACTAAATCTTCTCAAATGGCAGCTTTAACTTCACCCGGTTCAAATTCTGTTAAAAAAATCTATGAAGAACCCTTTGCTATCTAATCAATAATCGATCAGCCCTACATTGATGATAATTTGAGCAGAAAGGGTTGAACTTTTCACACGTTGCAGTTAAGAGTATTTATTTAGCTACAGATGCATCCCTTCCTACATGGCAGTAGTATGTTGTTGCATTTTAGGCAATAAAACATTAATTTCTTTTATTTAAAAGAGAAATTAAATTGTTTATTTGCACCTTTTAAAAACTCAAATGAAAAATCTGCAAAATATGCCAGGTTTTTATTTGATTAATTGATTGTCAGACTCGGTTTATCGATTGACCATCAGAATCGCTTAATCGCTCTTTAGACCAAAAATGATCATTTTTAAAACCTGGTTCCAAAGTGGATAAATTTCAGGAAGCAGGTTTTTGTGGCGAGCCGCGTCTTTCTTACACGTCGACATCAAAGTCCAATCTCACTCTCACAAATAACAGACATGCCGCCGTTCGGCAAGGTTCCCAGATCTGATTGATAGTTTTCAGCCCAAACACAATGTAAAACGTTCCCAACTCCAAATAAAATCATCCCAAATCTGAAGCTGGAGGTGTGCAGGTTCAGATTTGAACCGGCTACGTTTGTAGCTCTTCTCACACTCTACGGTTTCTTTGGAATGAGCTGCATCTCATATTTAATCTGAAGACCTGCTGAGAAACTCGGTTCTGATTTTCATCAGGAGGGTTTTTGCCCTTTATGGAGTTGAAACGAAGCTTTCTGGCTTCAACCCGGATCTTCTCTGCTGTAATTCCTCCTCTTCCTCATGTGGCAAAGAGCGAAAAGAGAGACGTCCACCGACCGAACACACACTGCTGTTTTTAATGCCAGATTTGATTTCTGAAAACTGAAAGTGAGAAAACATTTTTGTCAACAAAAATTAATAAAAACGGTAATTAATGTGGAAAAACTATAACGAGCTATATCTTAGGTTTATGAAACAAACACTGAAATCATAGATATATCATTTGTTTTTGTGTTTATGAATCTATTTATTAGCCTTTTGAACTGAAATGAAATTGATATATTTTCCCAGTACAAGAAATTTACGTCAGCTGTCGCCAAATTACGGTTCTCAATATTCCTGTGCTAGTTCATTAAATGGCGACTGCAGAAGTTAGGAGAAAACGGCGAAACCTAAAAATGAACCAAAGTGTGAAAAAACCTAAAACTACTAAACTAAAAGTAAGCAATACTTAATTAATAATAACTAAAAAACGCTGCAAACACACTCTAAAAACTAAAACTGACTAAAACAAAAAGCCACAACAGAATGAAATTACACCATAATGAAAAACCCAAAACTATTAGAACCCGCTCTGCAGCATGTCATCCCTGCAGACATTAACATTACCTCCAGTCTTGTAAACGTTAATATGACAATCCCATGCTAAAGCTGAGATAAAACCTGCTGGGACGCACTCTGCAGAGGACGCAGGACTCGCTGCATGCTCTGGACGGGGTCTTTGGGGGCTGATGGGGCCAGTTGTCAGGACTCCCCATCCAAACAGGGCCCAAACAGCCAGCTGGAGGGATTGAGGAGGCGCCATGTTGCGCTGATGGACCAGATTCCTCAGATAGCTCTTGGGAGGACAGATGGGAAGAAAGAAATCTCTCCAGAACAGAACATGCCCCCCGCCCCGTCTCCTCACCGTCCTCTTTCAGTTCTCTGCTGGTTCTGTTTGCACAGGAATGCTCTTGAACTTCTTGAAGCGCTGCCAGGTTCCAGTCGTCCTGACCGACTGCAGCTCTTCTCTTTGCGACTCCAAAGAAACAACAAAGCGGCGTGATGGATGATGGGTGATGGTTGCTGCGCAGGGAGTCGGCTACCCCTCATTTACACAACTTCAAATAAATAAACTCCTCTCAGATCTTCTGGAGAAACATGCTAGCAGGCAGCTAAATTAATTAGCTGGGTTAATGGAAAGTTTTGCTCATGATAATTGCTCACTGGCAGGATTCTGACAATGAGGCCCCGTAATCTGATTAAAACACACCGCTGCAAAAACAAGTGGGAGACAATAAGCCAGCAGCTGAGGCAGGATGACGGATATGAGAGCAGAAATCTGAGGCTTGGAGATACATCGATTTTACCGATTAATCAAATTTGAATGATTAATCAAATGTTATTGATTAATCAAATTTTACTGATTGATTTTTGGGGGGAAAGTCTTGATTTTTTTCACTCCTTGTGTTTCTATATTTCTTGTGTTTTGCAGCTTCTATTTGTTCGTACTTTGAATATCGGGTCCAGGCTGTGGGTTTTTAGTTAATTAGCAGAAAAAGTCATATTACTACAAGAACAAAGACTTGATAGGGTTATAATAGTTTTGCGTTTTCATTATATTTTAGTTTTATTTTGTGGTGACATTGTGTTTGTCTAATTTAGTTAGTTTTAATCAGTTTTACAGTGTGTTTGCTGGTTTTTATATCAGTTATTACTAGTTAAATACCATTTAGTTTTTATTAGTTGTAGTAGTAATTTTAGTTTTCTCATACTTTGGTTAATTTCTAGGTGAATAATTCAAAAAGGTCAAAGCGTTGCATAGTGATTAGTATACATCGATTGGTAAATAAATACTCAACAGAAGATACTATTTTCAGAAAATGTATTCACATGTTTTCTCCCGTTTGCTGTCGCCATTTTGTGGATTAGCGTAAATGCCACCAGTAGGAATATGGAGTACCATAATTTGTGAACAGCTAACATAAACTGCTTATGTAGGGGATAAATATCTAATTCTTCTGCTGGCTCTTGTGAAACTTTTTTTTTATTTTGCTCCCATCTGCAGTAAAACATCCAGATGTTTGCACGTGTTAGTTGTGGTGGTGATGCAAGGCTGTTGTGCTGAACTTTCTCTGGAAACATAAACCCCAATAGAGCTGCAACTAGCGACTATTTTAGAATTAATCAATTCTTTTGACGATTAATCGATTACATACAATGTTGTTTTTCTATCGTAAACGCAAATCATATATACATTTTATTACAGTTTTGGCCTAATTACTGCTCTGAGTGTGTTCTTCTTTCAGCAAATGGCCTTTTTTTGAGTCTGTATACTCCAGTTAACGATTAATTGATTACTAAATTGGATGATATGATTATGTCAATAATTGATTCATCACGATTAATCGTTCCAGTTCTAATCCCCAGCCATCCCCAGAGCTCACTCTGATATAAAAATCTCTCCTCTGGCCCGTTCTTGAGCCTCAGCCAGCAGAAAGCGTGTGTGGTGGGACCGTTTCCTGTGGCTGGTTTTGTGAATGAAGTGAGAAAGGATGGCGTCAGACCATAAACACTGCAGGGACATCATGAATGGATTCGAGTTGGATCAAAATAGCATTTTAACAAACTTGAAGTTTTCAGCCTCAGAATAGGTTGCATTTGGATCCAGATTTTTGTAATGTTTACTGGCGTATGTGGTGAGCACCAACGCCTCAGAGCTGACCTTTCGTCTACTTTAACTGCTCTGCTTCGCGTCACAAGATGATTGCAGGACTTTAACAACTACCGGATGGAGGCAAGACCATCTGCCTGTCAAAAACACCAATTTAATCTAAAAAATGAATAGAAATAATCAGTATTATAATTCTTCTTTTCCACTTTGCAAGTGATTATCAGCAGCTTAGAAGGGCAATAAGACTCTGTAAATATTGCAGATAGTTATTTACCTTGACTCAAATGAATTACACATTATCAGTTAATATGTTTATTTTAGAATGGGTTACTAACTTGCTTTAATTGTGATTAATTGATTTAAGTAATCATCAACTCATTTAGTGATCTATTGTTAACTGGAGTGCACAGACTCAGAAAAGGCCAACTGCTGAAAGAACAACACAGTTAGACATGTAATTCAGCCAGAACTGTAAAAATATATATCTATATATTCCACTTAAGAAAAAAACAACTTAAAAATGTAAAAATGTTTTCTCCAGAACTTCACAAGTGGTTTTAGTTTCACCCAATTCAAATTTTGTACAGAAAAAAAATCTTATGCACTTTTGCTATCTATTCATTAATTGGTTAATAGAAAAACTAGTCGAAAGATTAATCCTGCACTGTGTTGTTAAGTCAATCAGAAAGGACTGAACTTTTCACATGTTGATGTTAAAACTATATTTCAGCTGCAGATGATCAAGTGTTCACTAAAGGAATGCTGCTATTTTATTTTAGGCAATAAAACGTTTATTTTCTTATTTAATAAAGGAAATATTTTTTTTACATCTTTTAATGTATTTTTTAATATTGTATAAAATTAGTTAAGTAGTTAAATGAAAAATCTGACAAATATGCCAATTTTTTATCTGAGTAATTGGTTAATCATCAGATTAATCAATGATTATATTGATTAATCGATATAATTAATTACTCAAATAGTTGACGATTAGTTCCGTAATCGATTCAACACAGTTTATCTGATTAATCGTTTCAGTCCTAATACACAACTATTCCCTACTTAGGAATTGATCGGTTGAATAATTGATTAATAGATAATCGTTAGTTGTAGCCCTACATCACAAAGTTTTTGTTTAGTCTTAATCGGTTAGTTTTCTGCTTATCTCTCACACTAAACTTCATTCAGACTTAATCAAAGTGTGAGAAATAAGCAGAAAACTGTTTGTTTCTTTTATTTACGATAAAAATCAGCTTTTGGTTACTTTCCACCACACTGGATTAATCTCTGAAACGGCTAAATGTATACGTTTGGCCTTCAAATGTCCCACCTCTGCAGCATTCTGTGCCTGCATTGTGCCAAAACAATAGTGGCACGGGATAGCTTTAACGGCTCAGATGCATAAAGAGCATCATTGTTCCCTAAAATCGCCAAAAAGCAGAGAGGAAACAAATTCAAGGAAAAAAAACTGAAGTCAGAAAGAAAACCCCGGCAGTACAGGACCAGGATCTGTTTGGATTGGGAGGTTCAGGAACCGGCAGGAATGTGGAGAGCCCAAGTGAGCAAGAGGGAAATATTTCTTGGGTTATTATCGTTGGCCAGTTAAAGCCCCTTCAAATAGCCATGACATCATGGCTGGGATCGGTGCTGCAGGGGACAAACAAAGGAGGGCCTGTACCTAGAGAACCCAGGAGAGCTCCGACGGTTTCAGGGTTCTCAGAGGGAGGCAGAGCGGCGGGGGTTAAAAGTCACATCTGGCCTCTTTACCTGACCCAATCAAACCAAGAGGAGGGAATCAAGTGAGTCAGACTCGATGCAGAAGAATCCAGCAGAGCCAGAAATCAGTCACAGAAGGTAGAAATAGTTACGCTGAGTCGCATTGAATACGTTCGCTGATTTTTAAAATGTATTTTTAATTTTATTTTAAGAATGCATTGGTTAGAAAACCTGTGACTGTGGATGTACCTTCTGCTTAATGTCTCTGTCTGCAGAGCATCAAATGTGGATGAAGTTTCAGTCATTATAACGTCTTTAAGCCCGGTCTTAGCTGGGCTGCATGATGTCAGCCAGTGACTAAACTCCACAGCTGTCCGCTCTAACAGGGCTTAATAAAAAACGATCATATTACTTCCAAATGCAGCAGAGTGTGACCCCAGCATGCAGCCTGCGCAGAGTCTTAAAACTCATTTCTAGGCCAGTTTGACGCTGTAGCAGCAACAGGGTCAGATGTTAAAGTGCTGCTTGCTTTAATGGTGACTTATTATGCTTCCTTAAGCACGTTAAGATAAGTCTGGGGGCTACAGAAAATAATGTTCATTACATTTATGGCACAAAATCATTCTTAGATAATGAAATGTTAGTCTGGTAAATTATTTTAGCTCCTCTCAGAATGAGCTGTTTTAGGGCGTCTTGTCACTTTAAATCCAAATAAGCTGCTGCTGGCCACGCCCTCAACTCAGCGTTTATACTCAAAATGGCCGCAAACAAGAGCTTAATTATACAACTATACACAATAAGAATGCAAAAAGTTGTTTCTAAATAGTAAGTCAAAAACGAAATACTTGCCACATGCTGGATTTCCGCTGGGGTTGCTAGGCAACGGGGCTGGGCTCGGCGGGAGTTGCTAGGTAACGGGTCTGGGCTCAGCTGGGGTTGCTAGGTAACGTAGAATGTGACTCAACATTCAGAATGTTTTTAAAACTGCTCCTTTTCCTAAAAACATTAACTTGTTGCCAAAAAAACAGCTGAGTGGTTTTTAAGCTCTTGAACTGTTTTTAGAAGCAGCTGAGACACAAATAAAAGCATAAAAACACAAAGAAAGAAGTGAATTTTGCATAATAGGTCTCACATTTAAGTTATAAAAACTGTATTCAGTGTTTGATGATTGTAGAAATAAAGGCCTTTTCCTGTCATGTAGTCATGCGCTGACGTATTTCTATCCCTTTGTGTTTGCAGATGACCCTCGTTCTGATAATTCAGGACCATCAAACGGAGCAGAACCAGAACCAGGTGGTGACAAATTGGGTAAGAACTCCAAGACTGATGTCCTGCTTTCAACAAACTGGACTGCCTTGCAAACTTTTCCATATTTTGTCACTTTCCAACCACAAACTTTAATGTGTTTTATCTGGATTTTATGCGATGGACCGACACAAAGGGGCTTGGTACGTGTCAAGTTTAAGGAAAATCATTCTGTACATGGCCGTTTTCATTTGCTTTACTAATAGAAATCTGAACATTGTGGAATGTATTTACTCTGATGCTCCCAATGAAAATCAACTGCCTTCAGAATTAAGCTAAATTAGTAGTTAATCTATTTACCAACCTATTTCTGATCATATTGTCAGCTTTGATATTTTTTTTAACTTAACATCATTAACTGAAATTTATAATGACAACAATAAATAGACACTTTTACGATAAATCATAAACAACATGATAAACGCCCACCCAATTATTTCCTCCCAATCTTTGGAAATTCAAACTAAATGTTTCCCCCTGGCAGCTCGTCCTCGCTTCACGCAGCCGGAGAAGATGCGGCGCAGGGTGATAGCGTGTCCCGTGGGCAGCACGGTGCGCCTCAAGTGTTCAGCCAGCGGAAACCCTCGACCCGACATCGTGTGGCTGAAGGACGACCGGCCCCTGACGGAGCAGGAAGTCGGCGAGGGCCGCCAGAGGAAGTGGACTCTGAGTCTGAAGAATGTGGTGCCGGAGCACAGCGGCAAATACACCTGCAGGGTCTCCAACCGGGCCGGGGAGATCAACGCCACCTACAAGGTCGAAGTCATCCGTGAGTATCAACCAAACCAGCTGTAGTCGTTCATAGAAGAAAAGCAGCTCCAGTGTCATGATACTGCCACCACCGTGTTTCAGTAGATAGGTGAGGGACAGGTGATGTGCAGTGTTGAGGCCTGTCACAATAACGACTTTCACTGCATGATAAATTGTCCTAGAACTTATAGCGATTAACAATAATATCTTGCTTTGAGACCATGGCATAATAATGCAAGAACAAAATATCCAAAATAAATAAGCAAAACAACAAATAAAATAAATTATTAAATCTCTGTAAACTAAATCATCCTTCAAAACAAGGGCCTTATGAGACCAAAACACCACACTGAAGAGTTTTATCATCCAGTTTTTGGTAAAAAAGAGAAAAACCATAAATCATACAAATGGACATTATTGAGTTTGTTTTAATTTATTATGTGATTAATTGATTAATTGATTATTCTGACAGATCTAGCAGTATCAGATCAGAAAGTTTGATTTTGGTGTTATCTGACTTTGACTGCAGCTACCGATTATTTTAGTAATCAAATATTTTATTGATTATTCGGATTTTAAAAAGTTGCACATTATACCAATTTTTCATTTCACCACTTTCACTTATTTTATTCAGTATTGAAAAAGCACAAGAAAATGCAAATAATTAAATTCCATTTTTAAATAAGAAAACATTTTATTGCCTAAAATTCAATAACGTAGCATTTCATTGGGTGATCATTTGTAGCAAAAGATGCATTTAAAAGATACATCTAACATCAACCCTTTCTGTTTGACTTCATATCAATACAGCTGACCTGTTGATTATTTCTGATCAATAATCAGATAACAATAGCTGTTTAATAGAAGATTTTTTTAAGCGTAATTTGACCTGGGTGAAGCTAAAACTTTACTACCTGAGGAGTTTTGGGTAAAACATATTTAGAAAGAATGTTTTTCATCTTAAATGCAAAATTTATCAAAACATTTTGCACATTTTTGGCTTGATTACTGCTGTGAATATGTTGTTTTTTCAGCGTATTGCCTTTTGTTGAGTCTGTATACTCAGATTCATCAATTACTAAATTACTTGATGATTATTTCAATAATCGATTCATCTGGTTAATCATTTCAGCCCAAGTGTAAATACTTTCACAAAGCGCTTGTAGCTGCAGGAAATAGACTCAAATCGGCACCATCGCAGGTCTGCAGACTAACCTTCTCCTTCACTGCAGTCAGATTGTGATCAGCAGGTCTGGACGAATGTTCTCTCAGCAATGAGAAGCACATTGAGGAAGCAGTCTGAGAGTGAGGGCTGGTGCCCCACTGTTTGTTCAGGGAGGGGACCATCCAGCCAATCTGGAGCTGATTAAAGCCCAGCTGTCTGCCAGAACCCCCTCCAGCCCCCGAGAGCGCAGCGCTGTACAACCAGGAGCACGGAGAGGAAGCTAATCACACATACTTCTTGTGTTACATGTGGTGTTCCTGCCTCTCTCTCAATTACAAGCTCTTACCTTTAGGCTGCTTTGGACGAGGAATGCAAGTTATTGATTCATGAGTTGATTGTTGTGAGGAGTTAAAACTGTTTTTTTCACTCTTAAAATAATAAAAAAGTATGAAAATCATTTACTAAACAAATAGAATGAGGTTTGATTGTTTTCTTTTATGCGTTTGTCTACTGACTCAGCTGGAATCCCATTCTTAGGAAAAATATACCGAAACATTCTGCTGATTTGATTTTGATGATGTTCTTCTACCTGCACTTCTTCTTAAACTAATAAAACATTAATCGGCAATTAATTATTTACGTTCCTATTTTGGATTAAAACAATGTTTGTGACGGTTCTTTTGTTTGCGTCTGTGCAGAAAGGACGAGCTCCAAACCGGTTCTGACCGGGACGCACCCGGTAAACACCACGGTGGACTACGGGGGCACCACGTCCCTCCAGTGCAAAGTGCGCAGCGACGTGAAGCCGGTCATCCAGTGGCTAAAGCGCGTGGAGTCCCACGAGGAGAGCCGCTACAACTCCACCATCGAAGTGGGGGACCACAGGTTTGTGGTGCTGCCCACCGGGGAGGTGTGGTCCCGGCCCGACGGCTCCTACCTCAACAAGCTGCTCATCACCCGCGCCAAGGAGGACGACGCCGGCATGTACATCTGCCTCGGCGCCAACACCATGGGCTACAGCTTCCGCAGCGCCTTCCTGACGGTGCTGCCAGGTGAGGGCCGAGATGCTGCTCCGCTACTGGTCTGCTTTGTAAGACGGAGCATAGGGCGGTAAATTTCCACCCAAAAAACTTAGAAATTTTTATCTTGATCTTAGAAATTTTCTAGGAAAATGTACTTGTAAATTTCTGACCCTGAAAAGTTTCTTTTTTCATTTTTCTTTTTTTTTTTTTTTAGAAAAAAACTCAAGTCAGGGGAAAAAAAAAACTTACCTGGAAATTTCTGAGCTTGAAAATCTTAAAATTTGTGAGAAAAGCTCCAAAAGTTTTAGATTAGTCACAGAAATTTTCTAGACAGAACTTGGAAATTTCTGATTTCCAAAAGACGAAAAAAATGGAGAAATTTAGAGATCAAGCTAAAAAAACAAATTCTAGAAAAAAAACTTGAAAATTACTCAAGTAATTTTCAAGTAACTTGAAATTCTAAAAAATTCTAATTTTTTTTTAGAATTTTTTATTCTAAAAAAATTCTGAGATTCGTCTCAAAATTTGAATCAAATCTATTTTTTTTTGTCAAAAAAATCTAAGATTTTTTTTGACAAAAAATCATATCATATTGATCATATTGTCTAGGAAAAAAACATTGAAATTTCTGAACTAAAAAAAATTTAAATTTGTGAGAAAATAACTCAGAAATTTGCTAGAAAAAAACAATGAACTTACAGATTGAAATGGGAAAAAAATTAGACTTTTTGAAATTTTAAAAAGTTGAAAATTTTCTCGTTCCAAAGCAGATCAGTTCACTTGTGAATGTTAGAATTAAAATAATCTGATCTAGTAATTTTTCATCAATATTAATGAATTATTTACTTATCAGAAACTTGTATTTCTTGCTGAAATGTTAGTTGTAATTTAGTTTTGTCTGTAATAAAATATTCGCACTTGAAACTAGATCAAAATACTTTGTAAGATTCTGTGTTTTTGCAGTGCAATCCCGATATCATTCACACCTCATGCAGACATTGGTTCAAAGTAATCTGTGTTTTTCTGAGGAATTTGAATCTGACACTGAATCTGTGGAGGAAGTTAAATGTTAAGGCAGTTCTAATGTAATATTGACACATTAAAATGTCATATCTGAATGTTCTAAACCAACACCTGCAGTATTTAAGCAGCCATTTATTCATGAGTTCATGAATCAGGTTGAGATCTTCCTTATTTATGTTTCTTCTCTTTGCAGACACGAAGGTGCCCGTCTCCCTGCTCCCGTCCAACACCAGCTCCCTCCCCTGGCCCGTCATCATCGGCATCCCGGCTGGAGTAGTCTTCATCTTCGCCACGATCCTGCTGTGTTTCTGTCAGAGCAGGAAGCACTGCCCGCCTCCCAGCGCCGCGCCGCCGCAGAGCTCCCACCGCGTGCCGTACCGAGAGCGGGACCGGGGCTGCCCCGCGCCGTCCTCCAGCTCCTCCAGCCCGGACAAAGACTGCCTGAACTACGAGGACTACCTGGCCCAGCAGCAGCTGCTCCTCAGCCAGGCCGGACCCAGCGTCCCGCCCAAAATCTACCCCAAAATCTACACGGACATCCACACGCACACCCACTCCCACGTGGACGGGAAGGTGCACCAGCACCAGCACATCCATTTTCAGTGTTAGCCTGAACTGCCATCCTTCATCAAGAACGCTTGCTTGGAAAACCCAGAAAAAGTGTGTTACCCAACAAAACTTCCACATCCTGGTGCTTTTTCTACCTGTTAGAAGCTCACACTACTTTTACGCCGACTTTGGGTTTTCCTAAACGGATGTTTGGGTCCGACGAGCGCGGAGGATGCAAACGAAAAGGGTACTAAAGGTTCACAGAAGGGCTGGTTTAAAGCTCTGACTCAGGTTGTTTGTTAAAGATGCATTTGTTAGGAATGCTGACCACTACCGTTCTCCATCCCACTCCCACTGGTAGCTGTTTATGGCATGCAGACGTTGCCAAAGACTGCAAAGGGTGGAGGGATTGTGTTCCCACCCTCCATGTAAACTGTTCTGGTCCTCTGTAATCTTTATTATTTAACTTTCTTTCTGTAGGTTCCCATTATTAGTCTTTAGCATGTTGGGACGAACCGGCAGAGACCACCTCCTTATCCAACAACAGTTTATTAAGCTGTAGTCAGAATATTTAATTTATTTTCTTAAAAATGTATCAAAGGTTTATTTTTCAGAGTAAGTCATTTTTCATATCTATGTAATATTAATAAAGTATACTGTTTGTGTATTGTACCCTTTGAATTCATCATTTTAAACCAATTTATGCCAGTATTTAGGCATTTTCTGTATGCAATTTATTTTTGATAATTTTCTTTGACATTTTGAACTTTCATTTGGGTTTCAACCTTTGCTAAAAAAAACAAACATCCCAAGCCTTAAAAAAAAACAAAGCAGTTTCTTAGCTGTTAATGTTTCTAGGTGTTTGGAAAATTATCTGTTTAAAAACCTGTGGATTGTTAAGTCACATTTCAGGTGCACCTTTTACCTAACAACCCAACCAGAGAGCTCCAGTACTTTTGGTCAACTGGAAGGAGCTCAGAAAAAAATGTAATGAACATGTTTTGTAGTCACAAGCTGCAAATAATTTACACCCAGTTAACTAAATGTTCATTCTCTTGAAACAGATTTCTTTAATTTTATGGGGGTTTTGTCAGTTAAATGCATCGTCAAATACATTTTAAATATCAGAAATATATTCAAAATAGGGCTGAAATGATTACTCGAATGATTCGAGTATCTCCATTCT